>NW_015505527.1:996704-1025943 GCF_001515645.1 Sinocyclocheilus grahami
CAAACACACACTCCAAGGGTCGTGTGTCTGGTGCCACAAGTGGTTTGTAAAGTGAGGCGTTCCCGTTTGTCTGAAGGGTCCTGAGTGTTTGGAAGGATTAATACCAGCTGATGAACAGAATACAGCAGAAAAAAATGAACAGCTGCTGAAGGAGAGAGAGAAAATCAAGGACAACTCAAAGAAGTCGGTTCTGTCATCTATTAGTCTTCATCTCAGAGCCTCATCTAAACCTCTCTGGGTGCACACTGTTTCTTTACAAGCTAAATCAATAACATACCACAAAATTACACACACCACAGTACACAAACACACATGCTAATACAGACTTGTCACATACACACACATACACACCAATGTACACTAACTACTATAACACATTTGTTCTTAACTAACCACTTAACCATAGTCATACTCGCGAGTCGTCAGTGTGACCATCACCAGACTGAACCTAAAGGCTACTTTTGCATTTTCTTTGTGGATATTTGGAAATCTGCAGTGCACAGACAACAACAAAAAGTATCTAAGACACTCATACTGGTAGCTGAAAGCATAATCATATTATCCAAAACATTTCATTAACAAACATGAACAGGGTGGGGAATGTGTCAAGCTTTTGTGGAAATCTGCGGAGCTTTCTGTGAAACTCTGTGCGCACAGATCCCATGTGGGCCTGGTCATCACTAACAAACTCTTGCGGCTTGGACAACACACACAGACTTGTATGCATACATCACAAATATTTATCCCAAACTTAAGACGGGAAACATGTAAGCAAGAGATCACAGAGGCATCCACATATTTCTGAAGGATTACACGTCTCAGCGTGTGTGTTGTGCTGTGTTGTATGCAAACTATGACAGCTTCAAACAAAAGGCTTGGCTCATCAAGCACACAGAAGAATGAATGTCTTTCTCGCTCCTATTTTAGTTTTTCCTCAATCCTTCTCTCATTATTTCTTTTCTCTGATACTTTTTCCTCCATATTTATCCTTTTCATTCTCATGTTTGTGGCGTGAGTCACAAGAGCTGGTTTTAAACTAGAGAAAATTAACCTTTGTGTAACACTGAAATCCCAGTATACATACACAGATGAGGTCTTGTAATGAATTCATGAGTAATATATGAAATCATGAGTAATGGATGTAATACAATAGTACCAACAGACGTGGCAACAATACTGTACAGAGCAAATAGCTTTGATTTTACTACAGCGAGTATAGAACAATCCAACTTTCTATACAATGTTATTTTATTACAATCCATTACATGGCCATTTACACCCTGAATTCTATACAGGTCTCATTTTTAACACATTTTATTTTCTTTAGAGATTTGACAGCAGGCTTACACTTACAGTGTATGACTAAATGCAGAGCACCAGCCCAAATAAAAAAAGTAAGGACACAAATGCTTTCCTCAGTATCTAATGCTGGTAAAAATAGCTCAAACAAGAAGGAAAAAAGAATCAAATAAAGAAAGGTAGAAGGAAAGATGGTAGAAAGAAAGAATATGGATGGACAAAAGTGGATGTGAATAAATCCTTCTTTTTAGTCATATCTTTTCAATGAAAGCGCTGATCTACTTCACAGAACAGGTCTGAATGATTCAGATTCTAGAATCGGATCGACACAATTCTGTAGCTCAATGTTCCAGTCACAGTAAAAGCTTATAAGCTATTATATAACCCATAATGACTTACATTTCAGGCTGTTTCTCAAACTAAATTATTGTATGGGACACGATCATAGAGCAACCAGGACAGTCCCCAGAATTTCTTCTTTTGTGTTCCACTGAAGAAAATCAGTTGTAAAATAAAATACTGTGAAAGCAGTCCATATGACTAGGATAATATATAAAATCCTTTAAAGCAAGACAACTGCTTTCAAATAAACAATAGTAATAACAGTAAATGTATATTAAAATTAATTTTGCATACATTGTTGTGTTGACAATACACACAATAACAAATGTAATTTGTATGCAGTTTCTGTTTATCCTGTGGTGTGGAGTAAGAAACACTTCCAGTATATGTAATCGAAGAAAATCTTACATAAATCATAAAAACGCCAGATTTGAGGTTTGACAGCTATCACATAGCTTCAGAAGACTTAGCGTATGAATCATACAGACTACATCAACGGTACTATTTTTTCTTATCATCAGACATTACGTTACATTTCTGTTTAGATGATTTGAAGAACAGTAAACATGAGCTGGTTGAGAGAGTACAGTCTTCATGAAATGCTGCTGTCCCTTCTGAGGGTGGATCTTGAAAATCCAACATGTAGAGTAGTACATATCTGGTTAAATTGTACATATAAAATTGAGTTCATTACTTTTTGACAAATGCACTGAAGAAGCAGTCATCCCCGCTCCTGCTGGTATATACAGAGCTCATGGTGGAATCCTCAGAGACCTTCGCTAAACTTGAGCAACATCTAAAAACTATTCCACCCTCCCATGAATACTGCCAAATGAGAGCAGAATGTGCTCCAGAGGTTGCAATCAGATCAGGCCTTGACATTAGACTGAGTTTTTGGATTCTCAAAAGAGCGATCCAATGATGTTTATGTGTGAACACCGTAAAACATCAGACCACAAGCCTTCCCAGAATGAAGACAGAATCTAAATATGAATCTAGAAATGTGACAGGGTCAACTGGCAGCCTTACGCATGTTCTCAAATTGGGTTAGTTTGTCCTGACGTCCATCCCAGCTTGTCTGAATAAATGCCATGGAAATGGCTCAAATTTGTCCTTGGCACATTACTTTGATATCTAGAAGACTGCAAGTGATCAACAGTCGAACAAAACTGCCAGAGAGAGAGCCAGTGTGTGTGTAGTCACAAACCTATTCGCCCTATTAAACTTTGTCTCATCCGTGTACAGTCAAACTATTTCTGCCCGTCATCACTGTAGCTAAGCGACAACTGCACCAGAGCCAGCGTAAGTGTGTGCATGCAAGTTTGTATGTGCTAGCATACAAGTATTTGCCCTCTTAACTAAAACCAGATCCTGGGCTCCACTTCCTCTATCTCTCTCTCACAAACACACACTCCAAGGGTCGTGTGTCTGGTGCCACAAGTGGTTTGTAAAGTGAGGCGTTCCCGTTTGTCTGAAGGGTCCTGAGTGTTTGGAAGGATTAATACCAGCTGATGAACAGAATACAGCAGAAAAAAATGAACAGCTGCTGAAGGAGAGAGAGAAAATCAAGGACAACTCAAAGAAGTCGGTTCTGTCATCTATTAGTCTTCATCTCAGAGCCTCATCTAAACCTCTCTGGGTGCACACTGTTTCTTTACAAGCTAAATCAATAACATACCACAAAATTACACACACCACAGTACACAAACACACATGCTAATACAGACTTGTCACATACACACACAACACTTACAGTGTATGACTAAATGCAGAGCACCAGCCCAAATCAAAAAAGTAAGGACACAAATGCTTTCCTCAGTATCTAATGCTGGTAAAAATAGCTCAAACAAGAAGGAAAAAAGAATCAAATAAAGAAAGGTAGAAGGAAAGATGGTAGAAAGAAAGAATATGGATGGACAAAAGTGGATGTGAATAAATCCTTCTTTTTAGTCATATCTTTTCAATGAAAGCGCTGATCTACTTCACAGAACAGGTCTGAATGATTCAGATTCTAGAATCGGATCGACACAATTCTGTAGCTCAATGTTCCAGTCACAGTAAAAGCTTATAAGCTATTATATACCCCATAATGACTTACATTTCAGGCTGTTTCACAAACTAAATTATTGTATGGGACACGATCATAGAGCAACCAGGACAGTCCCCAGAATTTCTTCTTTTGTGTTCCACTGAAGAAAATCAGTTGTATGGTTTTGGAATGACAACGGGGTGAGTGATGACAGAATGTTCATTTTTGGGTGAATTATTCCTTTAAAGAGAGACAAAGACTGATAAATAAAAGACCCACTTTTTATTTATGAATGTATCATTTTGGAGATGTAATTTAGTTCTCTGAGACTCTTTTTAAACATGCCAGATGATTTCTGCTCCAAACACCCACCCACCAACTCACACGCAAGTTTGGCTATCATGATCACTTGTACATTCACACCATCATCAGTCTGGCTTTTTAGAACAAACATTAAATTAACATGTGATCTAGTGCCTTTCAAGAGAAATGTGTGCATACGATCACGCACATACGCGCGCACACATGTGCCTGGAAACTGTTCAACATCTTGTTCAATGCTGGAGCCGCTGCTCCACCTTTTCAATAGATTTTGTGTTGTTAATGCCAGACTTTAATGGCTTCATTAAAACACCTTGAAAAAAAGAAACATTCTTTCCTCTTGAGACATTGTGGGACACGGGAGACCTTGGGATAATGCTTTAAAGTTGCATATTATATATTTTTTTCAAGACATCCAACTTCAAAAGAAAAGTGCCAAAAGGCATCACTTCACCAACCAACTGCAGAGACAGGAAATACCCGAAATCAAAAAAATAACAGGCACTTTCCTTGTTCGTCCTCCAATTAGAGAGCTGCTGTCCTGACCCCTGACCTGAATGGGTAGATGATGCCATTGCAGGCTTGTCAGATGGTCAGAAAGAGCAGTGCTGATCAAGTGGTTAGTATTTTACGTGCGAGCACAGCGAGTGTACGGTGATTCTGTCGATGGCTTGGTGTCGAGGCTGGGCCGCACCTGTCTGCAATTTGGCACATACTCTTCTCCACCTGCTCTCTTGATTTATTCTCTCTCTCGCTAACTTTGTTCCCCCCTACTTTGCTTTGCCTGGTGTAAAGGGCTCTGTGTTGTGGCTTTTAAACAATTCCAATTTGGGACAAACCACAAACCACATGAAACAGAGCGAGCAAGAGATAGAGAGGCTAGTGAGAGAGAGAGAGACATCTGCTCAACAGCTTGACGAGTTCTTAACTAACCACTTAACCATAGTCATACTCGCGAGTCGTCAGTGTGACCATCACCAGACTGAACCTAAAGGCTACTTTTGCATTTTCTTTGTGGATATTTGGAAATCTGCAGTGCACAGACAACAACAAAAAGTATCTAAGACACTCATACTGGTAGCTGAAAGCATAATCATATTATCCAAAACATTTCATTAACAAACATGAACAGGGTGGGGAATGTGTCAAGCTTTTGTGGAAATCTGCGGAGCTTTCTGTGAAACTCTGTGCGCACAGATCCCATGTGGGCCTGGTCATCACTAACAAACTCTTGCGGCTTGGACAACACACACAAGAGTTGTACACATACATCACAAATATTTATCCCGAACTTAAGATGGAAAACATGTAAGCAAGAGATCACAGAGGCATCCACATATTTCTGAAGGATTACACGTCTCAGCGTGTGTGTTGTGCTGTGTTGTATGCAAACTATGACAGCTTCAAACAAAAGGCTTGGCTCATCAAGCACACAGAAGAATGAATGTCTTTCTCGCTCCTATTTTAGTTTTTCCTCAATCCTTCTCTCATTATTTCTTTTCTCTGATACTTTTTCCTCCATATTTATCCTTTTCATTCTCATGTTTGTGGCGTGAGTCACAAGAGCTGGTTTTAAACTAGAGAAAATTAACCTTTGTGTAACACTGAAATCCCAGTATACATACACAGATGAGGTCTTGTAATGAATTCATGAGTAATATATGAAATCATGAGTAATGGATGTAATACAATAGTACCAACAGACGTGGCAACAATACTGTACAGAGCAAATAGCTTTGATTTTACTACAGCGAGTATAGAACAATCCAACTTTCTATACAATGTTATTTTATTACAATCCATTACATGGCCATTTACACCCTGAATTCTATACAGGTCTCATTTTTAACACATTTTATTTTCTTTAGAGATTTGACAGCAGGCTTACACTTACAGTGTATGACTAAATGCAGAGCACCAGCCCAAATCAAAAAAGTAAGGACACAAATGTGTGGCTTTTAAACAATTCCAATTTGGGACAAACCACAAACCACATGAAACAGAGCGAGCAAGAGATAGAGAGGCTAGTGAGAGAGAGAGAGACATCTGCTCAACAGCTTGACGAGCACTCAAATGAACATACAGCTTTTGGACAGAAGGGAAGGAGAGAAAGAAAGAACAAGATGAGGAGAGGCAGACAGTGTTTTGTGTGCATGCATGAATGCGTTTATAAAAATCACTGATCGTTTTTTTTATTTTTGAACCATTGATAACTCATGACGTCATGATTCCTTTATCAAATGGATGACAACAACACTTCTATTCTAACTAAGCCTCTCTTTCAATAACAATCATTTCATAGACCCTAGGTGTGCGATAATATCAATATTATCTGGAATTTTGTTGATAACGATAATTAGAGGATATTTTGCTGAGCGTGTTATTGTGCTGGTATTTTGGCAGGTTTAGGACTGCCGTGGACAGCTGACTCCCAAAGATTTTGATATTCTTCATATTCTGTGTGTTAATTATTTTGCAGGAGTAACAGAATAAAAATTTTCCAATAAGTTTAAATCGATTTCTTTACCTTTTATGGCCATTTGAACCTTTATAAGGCCATTTTTCTGGCCTAATTAAATGTATGCATCATCTTTTGTGTCAAATTCTTAAATTTAATCAATAGCCTAAATTTAAATAGTAAGACATTATAAGGGCAGTTACAAATCAAATGAAATCAATATCAACAAAATGTTTTTGCAATGCAGAGGTGGCACAGAAGCTGCATCTGTGGTGTTTAAAGTTGTGTTTAAATGCATTTACACAGACATTTGCCTGGATATTTAATGCAGGACATGAATGCAGTTACAACTGTAAAAATAATGTTTTGATAACAAAATATTCAATAGTGATATCTGAAATGATTTGTGGAAAAAAGGGAAAACACACTTTAAATATAAACCTAAAATCACCAGTAGGTGGCAGTATTTGGAAAGCATGAACACTAGATGTGCTCGGCTAGTAGTCTAACCTACGTCTCATAGTGTATGCGTGCACTCTCTGGGTGTGTTTTTGTTTGGTTTTTGCGATATACTCGATAATGTCAAATCACATATCGTTTAAACAACAATTACGATAATATCGTAGGCGATATATATCGCACAGCCCTAGGCCCTACATATTTATACACCAGAGAAACGTCTTTATTTACCCAAATTCATGTTAATTTCCAGAGTCTTGCTAGATATATGACGCAGGGCATCGGTCTAACCAGAAAAACATGAACAATCATCTAAGCCGTCATAAATCAATGATATAATCTCAAAGGGCACGCCATCTGTATTCAGATTCATATCATTACTGTCAGCCTCACTCAAATGTCACCATATGTAAAACAGCATATTGTTCAACAGAACAGATTCATGAACATGTAAGTGAGGCCCCTTACAAAGTACGCAGTGTTTTTATAGCAAGAGGTCAACCATTTCATTTACATTTAATTTCCTGTCAAAATTACCATCTCAGAAGGTGGTCCAAATATACAGTATGAATGGAAAGGCCTTAAGTAAAGTGTATTGGTTGACCCACATATGTTTTTTTTTGATGGCAGATGCAATGTTTTAGAGAGCAGGGTGAGAGCACTACTACTATTATTACTACTAATAGTTACTAAATAGTTAGTTACTAAAATATTTGGATATAAATCATTTGAAAATCTATTTAATCTAAATCAGTTTTTTTTTTTATTAAAAAAATTATTTTGTTTAAACAAAATCTTTAAAATAAACAATGTATACAGCAACTTCTTGATTCTGTAATCCCATTATGGCAGTAACCAACAGTGCAATAATCTTTTAAGTCTGTATGCACTGGGAATCAAACATCCTCAAATAAAGACCAAGCAACACTAATTTTACATTCAGTAGTACACAATGAACAACATAAATATAGCATAGCGGTAAACTGGATATAGCGAAGAATAGTTTTAAGTTGCTCGTTCACATCAATAATACACAAGGCTTGAATCATACACAATTTCACACGGACTAACCTTCAGGCACAGAGTACACACATTTTTATACAGGGTACAATGCACACTTTAGACCAGGGGTGCCCAAACTCGGTCCTGGAGGGCCGGTGTCCTGCAGAGTTTAGCTCCAAGTTAGACACACCTGAACAAGCTAATCAAGCTCTTAGGCATGCTAGAAACTTCCAGGCAGGTGTGTTGAGGCAAGTTGGAGCTAAAGTCTGCAGGACACTGGCCCTCCAGGACCGAGTTTGGACACCCCTGCTTTAGAAGATCTAACAGTTGGATTCACCAATGTTCGAGAGATTTGTGGAATTAACTGTTTGTTTTAATGATATGTGTATTTTTGAAATGCAGACAGTATATTGTTAAACATATTATAGTATTTACCATTGGATTATTAAACAGAGAATGGGAGCTCTGGTGCATCTGCACTCAGGCGCTGTGTTCTCGGCACTGTCAAAATAAAAGTCCCACCTACCAAACTTAATTTAAGTTTATTAAATAATTTTAAAAGAATGCTGAATGCCAGCATACATAATGGCTTTATATCAGTCAACCAATACAAATGTGAACCAAAATATATAATTTCACTTTAAAGAAGTCAGAATTGGAACTAGAACCTGCATCTCTGAACCAATCCACTATTAATATACACATTTCACTGATTATTAATGAGATATGCAAGATATTAACACTTAAAAAGAAAAACTGTTACTGAATTAAAAATGTGCACAATATGGAATATTGGAATATTAATCTGTAATATTAAGTGAATCATGAAGGTTCTGTTTGATTCTGAATGGAATTCTGACATCATAGTCTCAGATTCAGATACTGTAAAGAAGAGAACAAAACTCTGACCAAGAAATTAGGAGGGTATAAGAGCATAGAAATAAAATAATCTATCTATGATTGTGAATGTCACCTTCATCACTCTTACTCCAGCCTCATCTGGATCAGTCTCTTTTTAAACACACCCTATACAGATGTGCACGTCCACACATACAGATTAGAGCAGGTTTAGATTATGAGCATGTTATCACATATGGATTACATTATTGAGAACAACGTTTCATATGATTCTCAAAGGACCATCAATAATATGCTGGTAATGACTCCAAAAACAACACAAGCCTCTGCTCTCATCTCAAACCACAGGGAGGTTCACATATCACAGAGACCGAGATAGATTGTACTGTTTAGTCAAGCTTTCACTCATCTTCCCTTCTTTTTTCCCTACCTCACCAAATGGATGGAGGTTTCGTCAAAGGCAACAAATGACCAAATACTACACCCACACAGCTGTGCTTAAATTAATTTAACATTCAACATCTAAACTGCTTTTATTCAGAGGAGTCCTTTCAATGGAGTGATAACAGGAGGCCTTGTCAAAATATACACACACACATGCATGACCTTTCAACCTCCACGCTTAATGACAGATCATTGCCTGGTCACAGACAATGACGTTTGTCTGGAACTCTCTCAGTCGGCGAACCCCAGGGTGAACCAAACTCGTTTAGAAACAGAGGGAATTACATTCCCGTGTATAGAAACACACACACCCACACAGACATCAAAAAGGACTGAAACCACCAGGAAGCACAAACTGCTGCGGAAAGTTTAAATCACCACAACAGAGACAAAACACAATATTAACAGATACAGATGCATACACACATACACACCCCACAACAGAAAGACAGAGCATTCCTCACAAATGCCAAGCAGGACCAGAATAATAGGGGTTATTATTTGTACAACGTCAAACAAACACACACACACACACACACACACACAGGCTTTTACAGACAGACTGACATGCACACACAAAAACACACAAATACACACACACACACAGGCAGCAGACACACACACTGGGTTACTTGGGGACAGCCATGCTAAAAACGGGGCAGTGTGTTCAGACTCCAGTCACAACCAATATAAGCCCATATTAATCACAAAGAAACCTTTTTAAATTTCAAAAGCTTTATTTATTGACAGAGGCCATTGAGCTGTTTCTAGTTGTTTTTGAGGTGGCAGGGCTTGTGTGAAGGGTCAGAGGTCATGGGTCATTTAGGATCTGCCCTGGGTATTCAAGTTACAGTGAATATGATAAAAACGAGAAGTGAAGTCACACCCACCAAAAAAAACCCTGAAAAGTATTTATCTGCCACAAAGACACTCAACTGAGAAGCTCATTTAGGGTGATATTAATAAACACATTTGAACAGATTTATACACACACACAAGTTATGGTGTTTTTTGTATTTATTGTATATAAATATGAATGTATATATATACAGTGGGTACGGAAAGTATTCAGACCCCCTTAAATTTTTCACTCTTTGTTATATTGCAGCCATTTGCTAAAATCATTTAAGTTAATTTTTTTTCCTCATTAATGTACACACAGCACCCCATATTGACAGAAAAACACAGAATTGTTGACACATACACACACACACATTTAATATAAATTTACATATTTACCACATATTTATATACAAGAAATAAAAAAAACAAAAAAAAACACCATAACTTATATAACCAAGTCAAAAACTTTAATGAAGTCTTTAACTAATTTTGTATAATTAATTTAGACCGTGTATAATTACAAAATACAATGTGTAATGCTGTGTGGGCATCTAAATGAGGGCCGTGCTTCAATGAATCTGATTTTTATCATTATAAAATTGAATCATCCAAATGAACTGATTAACTAAAATAATTTAGATTTTTCAATCTAAATAAAAAAAATATATATACTGCTATGAAAAGGGTTGAGTTACACTCACACCACAGAAAAATGAAGTTACATCGCTTTCTATTCATCTAGCTGGTAAAAAATATTAATGTGCCTGCCTGATCTGACTTTTAAAAATTATCATTGGCGTGACCTACTATAGTCAGGAAGATTCAGTCATCTATCCATCCATCCATCCATCCATCCAATCATCATGCCGCTCTAAAGTGTAATTTTAAAGCTTTGGTTCCCAAACTTACACATCTGTGCTGTCTGAGACTCCTTAAATAGATCCAGCTGTTTAAAGTAAAACCATTAAAGTCATGCAAACATTCTGTTTCTTCAGAGCACCGCTCTCTAACACCTGTTTGGCTGAGGTGAACCCGCTCTTAGATCCCTCATTAGCACACACACACACACACTTTTGTAATCAGTCAGACAGAGCAGCGCTCTGGGATATATGGCTAACGCTGTATCAGATCTAAGATGCTGATCAACAAGCGCATTCCTTACTGCTAACTCCTCACTGCTAACTCAAAGGACAAAGGACTCAGGCTAACACACTGAGCGCATGTGAGAAACTTGTGTGTGTGTGTATTAGTTACAGTGGTAAACAGTTGAATTGAGAGTAATTAGAGTGTGGCTGACTCCATCCATTAATGTAATATCCTGTCGAGGAGGAACCCCATACCTACAAAGCTTAATAAGGAATAGTATGTGTGTGCATTAGAGAGCTCACACTGCGATCTGGCCACATGCCATAATGCCTGAGAGAGAAAGAGAGAGGTTGGTGGGGAAAGAATTCCCTTCTTTTTCCCATACTCTCTCTCACACACACAAACTCTAACAAAGGAAAGGTTTGATCTACCTGTAAAAGAAAAGCTGGTCTGATCCTCTGTAACAGGTATGACCTTCACTGAAACACAAGCTGGATGTGCTATAATGAGACACCAGTAGCATTTTCACAGCTGAGTATTTGATGTATGGACATACATAGAGATAGCGCTAGTAAAGTTATGACCAATAAATGGCCGAAAGTACATTTTATACTATTTTGATTGAAGAGTTTAAATATAAAACACAATAAAATGTAAATGATACAAGCAAATTTAATCTCTCTCTCTCACATAACTGCATTATACATTACTATCAACAGCTCAAGCCTCCGTTACTAAATCTAAAATTATGTTTTGGAATTAGCAACGGAGACGTTGGAAGAGATGCATAAAAAATGAATCCTACTCACAAGCGTTTTAAGAACAAACAGCGGAGTCCAGGACAACTAGATGTGCCCCAGAGACATCCCCAGCGAAGACCTCGTCATCTAGATCAGGGGTTCCCAAACTTTTCCATTCCATGACCCACCTAGACAAGTATAATCTATTTCATGACCTAGACAAGTATAATCTATTTCATGACCCACCAAAATATTTGAGAGAAAAAAAAACAATTGACATTACTTTATGCTTAATCTTAATTAAAAGTTTAATATGGCAGAAATTAAGTATTTAAGAAAAAATACATATTTTATTTTATAATACAACTGTAAAATTTCACTACTAATATTTAGGCTTGAATTTCTTCATTTACAGACATTAATGAGTCTATGAAACATAAAAACTTGAAACACGCTCACTCCGGTGCGGCTATGAACTGTAATCCTTAAACTCATCGCAGGGTTCAGCGCCGAAAATGCATGATCCTTCCGTGTGTATAGGGGAGAGCGGAGCACAACCAAACATTTTTTTTTTTAGCAAAACATAAGAAGCGAAGCAGAACCATCTAAAACAGTGAGAGATTAAACAGTGGAGATTAAAATAATTGTGAAACAATTGTAAAAATAATAAACAAATGTGTCTCATTTTAAATAAACACTAAAAACCGAGATGACAATTTTACTTCAGTCAGAAATGTACTTTTGCAATGGTTAAATAAATGATCAACATATCTTCAAAAGATTTTTGAATTTTGGCACATTTTTTGCGATGTATAGAGATGACACGGCAAGGAAATAATAGGAAATTTTGTTTAATTTTGTTATGTTAGCGTGTGGAAATGTTTAAATCTTGTAGTGTTACAATTAACCCTGCGTTTGTGCCCCACTCACTCCATACATGTGAAATGCTTTTTACAGACTATGCAATCTCATGCAGAATACAGCACAGTGAAGTGAGCGAGTTTCATCTCATTAATAATGTGGACCGATCGAGCCCTTTAATAATGACGTCGCTCTGAGACCTTCACTGTTATTACAACCCGTGTGCTCCCATGCTTCAAAACACACAACGCATGTTTTAAATTGCAGACTTAATTGCGATTCAAAAATCGAACTAAGAATATCGCAATTCGTAATTAATGTTGGTATATCGTGCAGCCCTAGACTGAACTGTGTGTGAGTGTGTGTGTCATTGAAACGCAAATTTAGCTGCAGCCAAGTGACTTTGTGCGACCCACCTTGTCCCACTCTGTGACCCACAGTTTGAAAACCCCTGATCTAGATGGCCATAGGCACAAGACCACGGGAACCAGATGAGTCCTCTGCACAATCTGACTTTGCTGCAGCCTGGAATTAACCTGCTGGTTCGTCTGGCCAGAGGAGAACTGCCCCCTCGACAGAGCCTGGTGTCTCCCAAAGTTTTTCCTCCATTTCTGTCACCGATGGAGTTTTGGTTCCTTGCCGCTGTCGCCTCTGGCTTGCTAAATTGGGGACACTTAATTTCCAGCGATATTGTTAACTAGATTGCACAGACACCATTTGAACTGAACTGAGCTGGACGATGACATCACGGAATCAATGATGAACTGACTTTAACTGAAATTGAGTGTTTACTGTTGTCCTTTTGTATTATCACACACTATTTTTCCTATTTAATACTGTAAAGCTGCTTTGACACAATCTGTATTGTTAAAAGCGCTACATAAATAAAGGTGACATGACACAGCTTCATTGTTACACACAGCTTATATACATATTATACAAGATATACATACATATATCTTACATAATTGGTAATAGACACCATGACTGATGATACCATGATACATCCATTTTGTTAAAAAAAAACACACACAAAAAAACAACATCCTCAACCATACAACATACCAAAACAAAATATACATTACCTTCGTTGTTTTTGTTTTCTTAGAAAAACTATACTATATATAGCAGTTTTTACATGACAGCAGAGTGGTCATGTTGTACACACACTTTCTCTTGCCCTGTGGCTTCATTGCATGTAATTTTTACTTTGACAGTCTAACCACGCTCATGCCTCCTTCCATCAATCAGTCGTCATGGTTACACGCCTTCTTTTGACATGCATCAGTGCAATACTGACAAACACACATACTGTATATGCACGCACATGCACACAGCAACACCTCCACACACACACACTTAAGTGTGTTTTTGGATGATTCCAATAAATCATGCCTACACTCTTAAAAATAAAGGTGCTTAAAAGGTTCTTCACAGCTATGCCATAGAAGAACCATTTTTGGTTCCACAAAGAACCATTCAGTCAAAGGTTTTTTAAAGAACCATCTCTTTCTTACCTTTTTATAATCTGAAGAACCTTCTTTCACCACAAAGAACCGTTTGTGAAACAGAAAGGTTCTTCAGATGTTAAAGGTTCTTTATGGAACCATTTAGACAGAAAAGGTTATTCTATGGCATCGTGGAGCACCTTATTTTTAAGAGTGTAACAGCAATATCCCTTTACTTGGTGGAAATATCGATACCCAAAAAATAGTTCACAAGTTCAAGATACAAGTGTGTTTTTCACATGCCCTTGAAGAAGAAGAAAAAAGCTTCTGGAGAAACAGGTGACTACTTTCGCATTTTAAGATATCTGTTTATGACAAATTCTTCATGAGTTGAGGCAACTCTGAGTGCCTAAAAATCATATTATGGAATTATAAATATGAAAACTGTGAATGCAAGCATGTATGCTATTATAAATAAATAAGATGACTGTGATGGACCAGTATGATAAGAACATCTACTACTTGGCAAAAGCACAGTAAGCAAACAGAACAATTAGCCCAGTGGTTTTCGATCCTGTTCCTTGGGACCCACTGCTCTGCACATTTTGCATGTCTCCCTTATCTGACACGCTCATTTGAGTTCATGGAGCACTTTCCTAACGAGCTCATGATCTGAATCAGGTGTGTAAATTAGGGAGACATGCAAAATGTGCAGAGTAGGTCCCCAGGAACAAGTTTGAAAACCACTGAATTAGCCTACTATAGCCCATTCCTCTAAAGTTTACTGTACCATTTGTGTGCACAGGGATGAGATGTCTTCGCACCTTCATATTCACTTCAGAAAGGCCACAGCCATGTTAGATTCATTCATTCATTCACTGTTGGAAATTTGTCTCTGTGTGTAATTCTACCTCCAGAATTCACCCCTAGTTATGACTAATAAAACGCATCCATAAGCCAAACGTTCTGGATCCAGCACTAACGCACTGCCTGCGGGGTGAACATCAGGAAATGCTGCGACGAGCCTGGCCTTTTGCCAAAGGAATTAAACACGAGTCCGGGCCAAACCGCAGCAAAGGCTAAATAAACAGCGACCTGTGCCGCCTGACAGTAAAAGCACGTCTGATGAAGAGAACTCGTAAAAAGGACAGATGTTGTTTAAACAGAACAAATGTACCCTGCAGGTGAACGATTCACAGTTACGAGAAGCACGTCACTCCTGGGCTTTTGACGCACAATATGAGTTGGGTGAGAGACAATGCTCACCAAAATCAGTGACTGAAGCCTACAAACCAGGTTTCTGTCATGCCCAGGGGTTAAAGGGTTAAGGATTCTCACAGGGAACTTAATGGTTGCAGGCTCAAACCCCTCCAAAGGGCAATTCATGTGCTCTTTAGCAAAATTGGGATCTGTCCTTGCTATATGTGGAAAAGAGAATTAAATCCTACTATAAATGACAACAAATAATAATAACACATTTGGTGTAAATACTGATTGCTTTTTGTACCTAAATGTGCATATTAATATTAATATTATATTAGTAACAGTTGTATATAACTACTGATTACAATAACTATATTGTTAAAAAATCACAATAATTTACCCAATCATTTCTGTCATTTCTACTAAATTATATGAATTTTCAAAGTTTCAGCCTGATTTTCTTCATTAGTAATGTAAAAAAGTGCAAAGACATAATCGCAGCAGGCTGCACCACTTGATTTTACTCAGAAAAAAATTTAAGTTTAATGGCTGGTTTAAAGTTTTATTTTAGTGGAGTTATTTTTTGTGCTGTATCATTTTGCATCACTCACTCATTATCACAATTATTACTTGGTTCTCTAGCCTCGTCCTAAAGACTTTTGGGATGTTTACCCCTGATTTATACCATCAGCTCATTAGTACATGCTCCAAGACCTGAGCTGGGTGTTTCAAATAAGGGACACCTCCAAAATGAGCAGTACTTCAGGTCAAGGATTGAGAAGCAATGATCTATAGGAAGTGGACTCTAACAATAGTTCTCCAACACACACACAATCAATCAATCGTATGGAAGACAAGACAATAAGAAATTCTCTTAATAACAGAAGCTGAAGCCAAGTGAGCAGGAAGGAGGTTTCTGCTCTTTGTATAGAACAACAGATAACTCGGTTTACCTGGTCGTCTATTGTTGGGTGGTCGGTGTCCGGTAACCGGAGCACTGGCGCTGTGGCTTCATAGTGCGGCACCAGCCCCGTTGATGACACCTCATCTTTGTTCTTCAGGGATATTTCTCGTTTGAGCTCCGAGCGCAGGTCCAGGTAGCAGAAGAGCGTGACGAGGTGCAGAGAGAGCGAGAGAATGAATAAACTCAGGAAGATTTTGCAGTTGTTGCATTGGCTTTGGCACTCACATGCCGCCTGCGTGCGCTTGCGCTCCTCCGACTCCTTCGCCGGCTCGCGCTTCGGTACCATGGCTGCGTGCAGGTCAGTCAGCATTGCTTCTGCATACCGAACTTCCTCGTCCTCTCAGCGACTTTTGGCTTGGGCTGGTCGCGGTGAGCAAGCGCTTCTCTGCGGGCTCATCTGGCTTCCTGACCTCGGACTGCGAGGATTCAGGCTGATAACCTACTACGGCCAGCTCCAGAGACCGACCCCTAGCAGCTGATTGGCTGCCGGCGTGACGTCACCTCATTGAAAATCCTCCCGCGGAAAAGCGCGACGCCACTATGACATTCATCAAGACGCAAACAAATATAAACCACTGTAGCGCTAACAATAGCATCAGACGTTCGCTGCCGATTACACAATATTTCCCATTTCGTAACCCCTGAAAGGAACCACCTGTAAAAAAAAAAGTTAGCTGGTGAAGTCGAGAGTTTCCTAATTCGTCTCCACATAAGGGGTTTTCAAACTTCACACACCTAGTGCATACTTACATTGTAAATAACTGGCATCATTAGGCTACATTATATAGGCTAATTCTTAAAAAAAATAATTTGTTATTATAAAAATATCTTGAAACTCCTGTCTGGAGATCCATAAGAGACCCACAATGACCCCTAGAAAACCCTGGATCTAAAAATAAAAAAAACCCCAAAACTTTCTTGTCAACCTTTCCCTAGCCACATGTTTGTACATTAGGCTTACTCAGTGTGTGCATGTGTGAGCGTCCAAGCGTGTGAAGTTCCACATCTTTAAAGTGTTAGAACAGATGACTGGTAGTGTAATTGTGGCATATGTTGAGAATCAGAGCAGACTGAGTGTTAAAAGCGGGACAGGACTGCCAATCAAATAAAAACATCAAATGACACACATGCACAAAAACACACATGTTGTTTTTCAAACAACAAAATCATACACATACATGCTCTCCAGCTTACACGCATTTATTATACTTGTCAAGCGCCAAAGCACACACCATATTACTTGAACTCAAAAATACAGTTATTTATTACTATGACAAAACTCTTCTGCTGCATGTTGAGTGAGGCGAGAACGAGAGGTTTCTATGGAAAACACTAATTTGGTCAGCTTTCTTTCTCTGGCAGTTTTTGCAGACCCGTAACTCTCATCCAATATTGTGAGGGGAAAAAAACGGTGAAAGGAGGGAAATTGATAGAAACTGGTAGAAAAAGGAGAATTAAAGGCAGGATGGATAACTTGTTTATAGCTTTCGTTAATTTTTTTTTACTAGCAGTAGGCTATCATAACCTGAGTCAGCATTACTGCATACTAGGTAAAGTATACAATAGAGCTCAGTGTGTAATTCAGAAAAAGACATCTAGCCCAAGAAGTTTTGGTTATGCTATCTGACCCCTCTCTCCTTCTCTTCCTCTGTTCTCGCTCCACTCACAGCTGTGCTCTGTGTACTGCAGATCTTCTGTGACCTCATAAAGCTGAGCCTCTTTAATATGGTTTGATATTAAATCTGTGCCGCTTTTATTCGGCTCCAGACTCTTTAATCTTAAATCACTTAAATATTCACAGCTACACTGCTGCTGAATCGATTCAGCGCCACACACACATGCACACGGTCTAGCTGTCTCACACTAAGGCGATGTCCTCTGACAATTCATGATGGATCTCTAAACGCAGACATTACTAAATAATGCAATAAAAACATCATTACAATAGCTCAACCCACCCAGAAAGTCTAGAATGAGTTCTAAAAACACGCACACGCATAAACAAACAAGCGCACGCGAACGTGCAGCAAAAACATTGGCCAAAAACACTCGAAGGCGCACACAAACAACACACAAATGCACTAAACCAAAAAAGCAAAGCTGCGGGTTGAATATACAGGTATGGGTCTGAGAACCCTTGGGCAGTTGAAATTAAATTATACAAATTAACTTAACAGAGAAGCCAGCCCATGAGCCCAGAGGCTGGAATCAGAGTGCTAAGAGTTTAAGAAAACGGTAATCACACACACACACACACACACAAACAATTGTTTTTTATGCTTTATGGGGACTCTCCATAGGCGTAATGGTTTTTATACTGTACGTACCGTATTTTCTATCGCCCTACCAACCCTACACCTAAACCTACCCCTCGCAAGAAACTTTCTGCATTTTTAGATTTTCAAAAAAACTCATTCTGAATGAGTTTGAAAATGTCCTCATAAATCACCTTTTTGTTGTAATACCTATGTCATACCCATGTTATTATACAAATTTGTGTCCTCATACACCACATAAGCATGGACACACACACACACACACATAGAGAGAGGGAGAGAGATGCAGACGGAACTGGAAACTGAATGTTCTAGGTTTAGGAACAATTATTATGTGTAAATTCAGTAGCTTATACAAAATTCAGCAAACAATAACAATATAGTCATGAAGACGTCCTAAAGTTAAATTGATTAAATTAAGCTTTGTGTGAATAGCTAGGCCTATTATTTTTACTACAGTCAGGAAGTGATATGTACAGTATGAAGAAAAGATACTTGTCAGAAGGCAGTGAAGTGGGTAAATGATAATGATAAATGTGCAAGATACAAGATACCTGCATTCAAACCCAACACACTCACGAGAACACACTGCCCCCTACTGGCTAAAATCGTATCATACAGGCCTATCTAGGATATGCACTGACATAGTTGAAGGGTAAATAATGTAATAGGAAAATTATATACGTCTGAATGATGTAATAATTTTAAACTTGTTTTCATGTTGTTATTGGGGAGTTCGTAGAACTGTGACAGACCACATGGAGTAAATTTGTAACGTTTCCGAAGTTTTTCCCACAGTATTTTTTCAATTAGTGCACTGCAAGTTGTTTTGGAAGCAAAGCATATGCTAAATGGTAACTACCAAAAGCCCCCTTAACAGCCCCCAAACATCAAGACCAACATAAAACCCATGAGTAAATGTGAGAGGCGTTAATAGGTTTTGGCTACAGCAGTGTGTGAAAGCCTTTAGAAAGAGAAAGAGTTATGAAGGGAGCACAAAACAGAAAATAACACTTAAGGAAGCACACAAAACATGTCATAGAAAATGCCAGCAGAAACCACCCTAAATTCAAATTCAACCACCTTTTCTCCTGTAGCCAGTGTAGACACATGGACAGGAGGACACAAAGTGTCCAGAAACATAAACCCTATATACTGTATATATAAGAATCTTAAATATGAAAAATGTCTCCAATAGTGTTGGTTTTATTAGAGGAGAAATGTAACAAGGTCATCCATTCATTCGGTTTTGTTTCCAAGAATGTTGTCTAAAACAAAACAAGATTGTCATTCAAGAGCCGTGTTTTAACATGTGCAATTAGTCCTCATAAACAAACGAAAAAAACACTGAAAAACAGTTAAAAACATTCATTCACTCACTCACTCACTTCACACAAACATGCATGCTCATATCAAGCCAGATGTTCCAACCCTCAAAAAGACAGGCACAGGCGCTTCAGCGGTGGTGAGACTTTCTGTGTTTTCCAGGCATTTGGTAAGGTTCGTCTCATGCACAGCAGACAAAAACACTTTCACAGAATGTGAGTCTTCCAATAAAGAGGGAGATGTTCCAGTCTCTTACTCCTCCCTCATGGGAACGTCTTCTAGAGGTACTATTGCCTCCAAAGAGCCAGTGCTGCAATGCTGCAATGTTGTTATGGAGATAACGGTGTGTAGTAAGAAGAGAACAAGCACACACAGTTTCAATTTACTGCCATGAAGACGATTTGTACATGACACCGCTCCTGATGATAACCTCCTATGCAAAGAGAAGGAGCCAGGGAGTCGTGTCAGAGCACATGCGGCGCCTACAGTGGAGTCACACCCACTCCATCTGACATCACAGCAGTCTGGACCCTGACTGGTCAAATACTCCTCGTGAAACCCTGATGAGAATGAGAGAAACACTGGGTTAGAACTGGACAAAACACTGTACCGAGAGCGTCAACACATTTTAGTGAATCGAAGACAAACATTTCTGCCTGAACATTTACGAATCAGTTGGAGCAGTTTCTTGATTAATCCGATTTACTCACTGAACAGCAGGTCATTCATTTCGTCATGTCCAACACTATTTTAGTATTATTTATATACTAGTTGATTGTAAAACTAATGACATTATTTACTGTCTTTACATTTATTTTGAAAGATGAAGCTCGCGATTATGGTAAGGGGCGTTACATTTCCGACGAGTGCTTGCGGTGTTCGGCCAATCACAATGCACTGGGTCAGCTGGCCAATCAGAGCAGGCTGCGCTTGTCGGAAGGAGGGACTTTGTAGAAAACTATGTGTTTGAGAGAGGCTGGGCATAGAGGACCTACAATGTACAGTATTTGAAAAATAATGTGTTTTTTGAACATGAAAGCATGTCAACATATTCTGTTACACCAAATACACAAAATAAGTGACCTCTAAATCTATAATATGACCTCTTTAAACTATTTTAGTTATAAGTTGCTAAGCCCACATTTCTGATTTTCATTTAAGCTTTTCATCTAATATTTAAATTTTATTTTTTTCAATTAACAAATATGATTTTATTAGTTTTAGTTAACAATAACAAAACTGCATGAACTAATAAATGATACTGAAGGCTTTTGTGACCTTAAACAGTGTAGAAGTTTAGTCAGACAGATTATGAATTTTATCAGTTAACTGTCTAATAATAATAATAATGTCTAATATAGCCAAAAATATGTGTAATTCCAGTTATTTCTGTGTGGATGAATGTTCTTAAGAATTGTACTTTCAATTTCAACGTCTAAAGAATGTCCCTTTTTATTTCAGCATAGCAATGAGCCTGTGCACACAACGAGGTCTGTGTAGAATTGGTTTACTGAGTCTGGTGCGGAAGGACTTGACTGGCTTGCACAAAGTCTAGACCTGAACCCCACTGAATACCTTTGGTATGAACTCTCTGTTCCAATTCATCCCAAAGCTGTTCAGCGGGATTTGTGCAGGCCAGACTGTTGCAACAAAGTTGGAAGAAACCAATTCAGTACAGTTACTGCAACAGCCAACCCTGATGATTAGAAGGGGCTGCACATATAACGCTGGGCCATATAGTGTATGTATTCTGTGATTTACCTGCACAGAGAAAGCTTGGCAGACCGGCATACAGCAGATGGTCATTGTCAGGTAGGATGAAGGGGCAGCTGGCTGTGACCACACTACAATAGTGCTTGCATGGAAGCCACCTCACACACTGCCGCTGAGGAACCGGAAAATATTCTGTACAGAGCCAGGCTTTATACACTGCCTGAAACACACGTTACCAAACTATTACTCAGATTTATACTGAATGTAGTACTCAAGCTTGTGGATGGTTGGCATTGCTACTAAATGCATCGACACATATCATGTCTATACGTCATCCAAAGTGACTAAAAAGAGCATCTAACCTGACACAGGTGTGTTTGCGCGCGCACGGAGTAGTCATCAGCCATGAATTTGCGCGTAAGGAATTGAAACTCCTCATATTTTTCCTGAGCGTGTTGGTCGAGTCGAATGTACGCGTGAACACAAGCGCTGCACAGGTCCCCGTCCTCTGGTCCGCCGCTGAACAGGTCACGAATAACACGCGTCAGACTGCAGTTGAGCCCGTCAGGACCGGTCATGCTCTCCAGTAGGTCCGCTATTGTGAGCGCGTCGCAAAAGGACAAGCTGAAGTTCCGGAAGTACTCCAAAAACGCGTGTGGCGACACCGTGGGCACCGGCACAGAATAGGAGGAGCTCACCAAGCCGCTCTTTTGCCGGTAAAGCGTAGAGCACGAGGACTCCAGAGGCGCGCGACGCCGCGCGTCAGCCTCCACGCACTTTGGCCCGTTTTCCGTCAGGTTGCTCAAGAGGACCCCGCAGTCCTCATCGCGAAGGCCCGTCTGAGTGTCGTGACTCGCGTTGCTCCACGTCCTCCGGTGAGTCCGGTCTCTCGAGCGGAGCTTGCCTCCCGCGCAGAGCCAGAGGTGATCGGACAGCAGCGCCGTGAAAAAGAGCAGCGACGCGAGGCTCATGCGCCATCTCTGCACCTTTTCCGGCTCCGCGCACGGTTTGTCGATGGATTCGGTCACGCGGCAGATTCCTAACTTGGCGTCAAGTTTCCTTCCACAGCGCCAGGCGCCCGTGATCATATTTTAGAGGGGGAGACAAAGCGCGAGCTCACACGGGCGGGTCTCCTCCGCAATATTCCCCACCGTGACGTTTACATGATGACTCGAAGCGTCCCTTTCACCTGCTGCTCAAAATCAAGCTGCACTGCAAACACCTGCGTCTGAATTTCCGAGACAGTGCATGATAAAGCACATGCCGCGGGACTCCATCACCTACCCCGCATCTCCTTGATAACACATCGTACGCAGCCGCGTCTTACTAATTCACGGGCATCTCTGAGGCGGCGGGGCGAAGAGCTCGTGCGGGTTTGTCTGTCTGTAGGGGGCTTGTCATCTTTCCGCGGTCTCCTTCACTCTGTCGCCATCTTCGCTAGCACTCACTCAGACGAACCCTGAGATGTTTTAATTGAAGGCGGGGGTGTGGCGCGTGCGCTGTCGCGCGCATCCTTGCCTCCTCCATTGAAACTTCATTCACTACGCGCTCACCATTTAATTCAACAGCGCGCATTGTTGCCCACCCCACCCTGCGAGGAATCACCCCGCTCGCCTTGCTCGGCTAGACACACATATCCCAGTTACGAGCGTAGAGGGGCAGTGTGCATGAGGAAATATATAGACTATAAATTAATGTGTATAATGTTCATCCGTTTCCGATAAAAAAATAAAAAAATGGAAATAAAAGGCCACCTGGGGTAAAATATCCCTTGTAATTTTGAATGTGATTTAATATTACATGGCAATAAAAACAACTACAGCACTTTCCCAAAAACCTATAGTACCGTAATAGTTTCGCAGTAGTGAGGATGAATGGATTTATTGCAAGGGAAGTGCAAAGTGGGTACTGACTGCTCCAGTCACAAAGTAAATGTATTTGTTCATGCATTAACTACATTTGTAGCTAAGATGTACAGTTCATTTAATGGAAGTAATTTTTCATATTGTGTGAAATAAAATATGGATTTAAATTAACTAGGAGGTCTGGTCCAAAGTTTTTTTTTTTCCCAATTATTTTTACTTCAAAAATTTTCTATCATAATTTACTGTATGGGAGTCTAGATAGATAGATAGATAGATAGATAGATAGATGCATGAATGAATGTGTGAATGACATGAATTCTGTCATATAAGACAAGTCTCTTCTTTTTACACTAGATGGGGCTATAAACCCAATTAAACTGCAATGCGAAACTTGGCGGCAGTAAGCTGAGAAAATGTGGACTGAGGGGCTCTGTTGAGTGTTGAGAGGAGAAGGTGGGATTTATCATATGGACTTTTGATCCTGTGCTATAATAAGCCTCGAGGGAATAGGTGTGTTTCCGGGCCGAGCTCCGTCCAGATCTTTTACTGGTTTTAAATAAACTGGAGCATTTGCAAGCCCTGCAGGTCTTATAAAAGAGTTAGTATTCTCCTCAAACAGCATGCATTTTGAGTGCTTTCATAAGAGAGAGATGACTGGGGCTCCTCTTACGATTTGACGTTTGAGGTCATGTTAGTTAGTAGCAGACTTTATCCAGAGTGAAATACACAATGCTAATTACAGGGAGAATCCTCATGGTGCAACTTTTTTAGTACTTTTAGATCACAGGTCTTGGTGCCGTGGCTCTCAATCTTTTCCACAGACAAGCAAGTACATGACTTTTTCTGCACATCTATATGCAAATATGATGTCCCTCTTCAGTGTGGTTCAGTCGATTGAATTTTAAGCTGAACTATGTTTGAGCATGTTTGTAATGGTACATCAAGATTCAGCAGGGAAATGCTGCTTCCTTGTAAATGTCACAATCAAGCCCACATGGGACTGGGTGTACTGAATTCCATTGAAATCTGCTGAACCTTCGGTGGAATACAGTGTGCTCATATTTCATGTGAAAAATTTCATATTTCATAAAAATCGACAAGATGTATGGCAAGCAGATAAGAATGTGTGTGTGTGTATATATACACACACACTGTATGTATGTGTATGTGTATATATATATATATATATATTATAGGTGCATCTAAAAAAATTAGAATATCGTGAAAAAATTATTTTTTTGTAACATTTCAAAAAGTGAAACTTTCATATATTCTAGATTCATTACATGTAAAGTAAAACGTTGTTTTTTTTCTGTTTTAATTTTGATGATTAGAGCACATGAAAGTAAAAAATCCAGTATCTCAAAATATTAGAATATTTACATTTGAGTTTCATTAAATGACCATCCCTACAGTATAAATTCCGGGTATCTCTTGTTCTTTGAAACCACAATAATGGGGAAAAAGTGCTGACTTGGCAATGGTCCAGAAGACGATCATTGACACCCTCCACAAAGAGGGTAAGTCACAGAAGGTCATTACTGAAAGGGATGGCTGTTCACAGAGTGCTGTATCAAAGCATATTAAATGCAAAGTTGACTGGAAGGAAGAAATTGGGTAGGAAAAGGTGCACAAGCAACAAGGATGACCGCAAGCTTGAGAATACTGTCAAGCAAAGCCGATTCAAACACTTGGGAGAGCTTCACAAGGAGTGGACTGTATATGTATATATGAATTTAGTACTGTTCTTCAGATAAAATAAGTACAATTTACCCTGATCATACTGTTTAAAAAGTTTGGCTCTTAAATCAGTTCTCACTGGTTCTCATTTGTTTTCTTGCCACTGTATCTTTTCCTAGGTTTTTCTCTTTTTTCTGTCTTGATATGCATACTCTTTAGCTTTGTGCTGTTGAGAGGACTGCGAGAACTTTTGCATGTATGTTCATTTTTTGAATGAATTACCCGACCCCACCGCAGCTTTATCCAACATGGGGTCACAGTTGAGAGGGCATAAGTCAAACTTCAAAGATGAGATGAAGATCAAATGAAACACACACCAACAAAGAGCACACATGCTGGCATTTACATACAAATGGATGCAGAAACACTTCACATACACAGTTTTAGATGAGAGAGAGTTCTACTGAACAATCTTATACTGCACAGAAAATAAAAAATATTATCCTGATTTTTTAGATGAACGTTAATTGTTTTTTCAATGTTGTTGTGCCTTAGATTAGGGGTTTAAGTATATATAAGTGCCCCCCTCATCCACATTACTGAGTTACTCGTAAAGATCCTTGACATCTGACCCCTGATAGATAAAGGTCAAGTTGGGAATGTGCTGAGGTTTGCTGAGAACACCACACTTATCAAAAGACACAACTCCATCTATCTTTATGAGTGTCATTCTCAGAATGCGAAAGTATACCGTGAAATATGAAGATAAGTATTTTTGGATATAAAGCAGTGGAATTTATCCTGTATGTGGTGTATATGTTCTGTGCATTAAAGAGTTGTTGCAAGACTGCAGTTTGTCAGAGTGACAGAAGAGGGCAGCAGAATCTGCATTACATACCTCTGTGTGGAATGTGTGTGTGTACGTAATGAAATGTGCTGATTGATTCTGCGCTTCGGAATTCTCAGAAATACAACCCACTGCTTCATAAGGAGCCATAGAAACCGCAAATCTGCACCAAAAACACATATAAGTCAAAGCCCTTCAGTTAAACAGTTTCTTATGACCGCATTCAGGTTCCCTTCAGTCAGAATTGATCTCGGTCTGCTCTGTTAACACTTACAGCACACACAGGAACTACATTTAAAACGCGTTCTATTTTATTGTTTTAATTTCACACATTAAAAGGACTACACCTGAACTGCCATCACTTTTGTCTAGCATGTAAAGTGAAGAAATGAAGAATGTTTCCATGGCTTATTTATGGATATTAACAGTATTAAATCATTTGCAGAGATTTATTAACTTGGGGTAAAGAGCTAAGACTTGTTTCCCCACAATTTTGCTAAAGGCAAACCTCTCTGTGACCATTCTCTTTCTTCTTGTAACCTTTACTAACCTTCTCTTCAGGTTTGTCTTTCAACAGACAAGAGATCAATTTGTTTGTCTCCTTGTTAAACACTAATAGTTAAACTGCAGTGATGTTTGTCTTTGGATAAAAAGTCTGCTTGAATATCTGTTGTGAATTTCATGAGACAAATCAAACTCGATGTCTGAATTAGAAATAGCTTACCTAATGGCACACCTGCTCATATTTTCAGGATTCTGTGTGGGTCTGTTTCTGATCCTGACATTTAAATGCATGCATCTATATGAAATCTGTATCTATATGTAATTCAAGAAACATTACAAGAAAGAAATATAGAATTTTAAAATGGGGTATACTTTAACAACATTAGTTACATACATTAACATGAACTAACAATCAACAATACTTCTACAGCATTTATTAATCTTAGCTGATGTTAATTTTTACATTTTTTTAGAACAAAAGTTGTATCTGTTAACATGAGGTAATGCAAGTAAAAGGATCACGTTTATTAACAGTTTGCATGCTGCAAAAATACATTACCCCATGTTAACAAATTGTAAAACGTTACTCTTTTATTTAGCCAGGATGCATTACATTGTTCAAAAGTGACAGTAAATGCATTTATAATGTTACAAAATATTTATATTTCAAATAAATGCTAAAACATTAAAGAGCACAATTACTTTTAAACACAGATAATATTAAGAAATGTTTTTGAGCAGCAAATCAGCATATTAAAATGATTTATCAAGGGTCATGTGACATTAAAGACTGGATTAATAACTGCTGAAAATTAAGTTTTGCCATCACATATAAATTACATTTGTAAATATATTAAAACAGAAAAGACTTTTTAAACTTTAAGATGCTTGGTTGTATCCAAGATGTTTTACTAGTAAAAACTTCATCCATCTACTGCCATGCTATCCATAAAGACAAGTGAGCAGGGACAGCAGAAGCCCCCCATGTCCAAGCCATGAGACCCCACACTGTGATTCACAGATGGAGTTGAGTGATGGTCTGTCACAGTTTTTCCCCAGACTCCCTCAATACTAGCCATATTCATTTCATTAGTCTTTTCGTTTTGAATTAGCCATAAACATGTTCCTGGGTCTGATGTGTGGCATTTTGGTGGAGTATCATTGTTTGCCTAGAAAAATTATTTCAAACTCATGTAATGTTCAAACTCACACAAACAGAAGCAACACCTGCAGTTAGTAAGTCAAACCCGAGACATGTGAGTCCCAACATGTTGTGTGTGTGTGTGTGTGTGTGTGTATGAATGAATGAATGACAATGGAGTGTGTGCTTCTCTTGAGGACTGCTGTTCTGAGCTGAAGTTTGGAGAGCCAGTATCCGCTCAGCTATACAAACAGTGACTCTCAATTATATTACAGCCTGTGTGTACGGGTGTGTATCTGAATGTGTGGTCCACGGCCCTGTACACCTTCCCAAATGACAGAAAAAATATCCTCTTTGCCAAGTCAGTGCAAAGAGGAGGTGAGGTAAAGCATGCGCAATCACGTGGTCGATCAGATTCAGTGTGAGTGTTTGTGTGTGCATGTGTGTAGATGTGGGATGGAGAAAGATAAAGGACTTTACAACACAGCACCAGGAAAATTACCACCACATCCTGTCTCTCTACATCCAAGGAGGTCTGTAATATCTGGAGAAATCTGTTAACATTCCCATTTATCTCAATGGCAGTTGCTGGCTGGCACAGGACCCCGTGGAAGTAAGCAATCGGCAAGTTGCCATCTTTTCTTCAGGTCAGTCACCTCAACTGTAAATGCCATTTGACTAATCATTCTTGAGTTGACTGGCTGATGGCACCACAAGAGAGAACTGTGATGGACAAGCATAAGTCCCTCTCAAACATTTAGAGAGAAACAGGAAAAAAATTACATCCTCTTTCGCTCTATCGAATAAAATTTTGGGGCTGTATGATTTAAAAAAAAAAGTTTTTAAATGGAGTGTCTTATGCTCACCAAGGTTGCATTTATTTAATAAAAAAATACAGTAAAACAGTGATACTGAAAAATATAATTACAGTTGTCTATTCTATTTTTTATCTATCTATCTATCTATCTATCTATCTATCTATCTATCTATCTATCTATCTATCTATCTATCTCCCATCAATATGTACTTACAGCATCTAGAAACAGATGCCAACTGTTCATACTGTTCAACACTTGAACACTTCTTTGTGAAATAAATACACTTACTCTCATCCTTCACACACACACACACACACACACACACACACACACACACACACACACACACACACACACACACACACACACACTATGCTCACCAAGGTTGCATTTATTTAATAAAAAAATACAGTAAAACAGTGATACTGAAAAATATAATTACAGTTGTCTATTCTATTTTTTATCTATCTATCTATCTATCTATCTATCTATCTATCTATCTATCTATCTATCTATCTATCTATCTCCCATCAATATGTACTTACAGCATCTAGAAACAGATGCCAACTGTTCATACTGTTCAACACTTGAACACTTCTTTGTGAAATAAATACACTTACTCTCATCCTTCACACACACACACACACACACACACACACACACACACACACACACACACACACACACACACACACACACACACACACACAAA
>NW_015505527.1:1030465-1040262 GCF_001515645.1 Sinocyclocheilus grahami
CTTTGTGAAATAAATACACATACTCTCACCCTTCACACACACACACACACACACACACACACACACACACACACACACACACACACACACACACACACACACACACACACACACAAAACCTTAAACAAAAGCAAGTGGTGTATTTAGATTGGGTGAACAGTAAGATGCGCTCATGTGAAGAAATTACATTCAAGGACATTTTCAATTAGCTGTCTGCGTGTTTTGTTTTGAACAGGATGGTGTTCGAATTTACACTTGGCAATGAAATGACACCATGTGTCTGATTTTACCGTCATCTTATTTAGTCCTGAACTGTCACATATATCACAGATCTGGCAATTTGCTCAAGATGAAAGAAGGAGAGAGACAGAGAACTGTGCTGGCTGGGTAAATAAAATTTTTTTTTTAGCACAAACTACAGAAAGACACACGAAACAGACACTGTGGGCTTATTTTCATTAATGTTTCTCGGGGTTGATGCACAAACCAATGCAGAATTTCCATGGAATACCATGAAAAAAAATGGTTTGAATAAGTGAATAAATGAGCATGTGTATGCGTGTGTGTTATTCTAGAGACATGCCACAGAGCGCCGTCTCAGAGAACACACACACTGCTGTATCCTTTACCAACGTGTCTTTCCCTTTGACCCCTCGGTGCTGACGGATTCATCGTAAGCGGTTGCCTTCCTGCTAAGAAAACTTTTAACACCTTCTATTTGTACAGATGTAGGCATGCAATGCTCACTCTCTCACACACACAGCTAATCATCTTACAATTCGTCTTCTGTAGTTGCGCCTTGGCTTTCACAGCAGAGATGTATGTTACCCTAGATACCTAAATGGACAACAGCTAAATATTTAAGATATTTAATACTGAATCATATGATCTGGACAGCACCCAGATTTAAGCTCTGCTTTACATATCCAAAAGCGATCAAGTGTGAACGAGTGTGTGTGTTATTTTGATGGGAAATCGGGCTGTTTTTGTAATCTGGGGTTGCAGTTATGGCCATATTCTTTCGCAATTAGTCAATGAGACTGGAGAGAAAATGTGAAAAGAGAGAAGAGTGGGAGGACAAAAAGACATTGTTATGTGAAATGTGTTGATAAAAGACATACAACAGTGGTTTGTGCAAGAGTGTGTGAGTACATCTGTATCGTCACTGTCTGCTCCCCAGAAATTTTATGAAAGGATCAACCTCAGAGGCTCTACACTGTGAAAATCTGAGGAACTTCAAATCCCATGGTGCCCCACTGAAATAACAAAGGAGAGAGAAGATGAACTGGTCCAACATTGAAAAAAACTCCTACAGATGAATGTATTAGAAAGACATAAAAGCTGTCTCATCTGTTCTTATCTTAATTATAATATTTATATTTTAATAAGTACTTAATTTAGTAATATCAAAAATATTGAAGTCACAGTGAAATGGAAGCAGCAACAAATCTTTTCTTCTGTATTGTGACGTATATCAGAGTAAAAAAGAAAAAGAAAATATTAGGAAATAAATGTGAGTGAGTTTTCAATGCCAACTTTAAAATAAACATATTAAATTAAGAATTTGATTGAAAATAGTTAAAATAATAGTTAAAATGTAAGTGTTATAAACGTTGTTAAAGGATAAAGCATTTAATTAAAATATAATAAATTAAAACTAACTTTATGTTTGTATTTATAAAATACATCCAAATATTTACTTCCATTTTGAAGTAAAATTCTTTTGTGAAAATTTATATTTGAAATGTGACTGAATCAACCTGACCATATTTTGTTACATTGGATTACATCAAAATACATTTGTAAAAGTCAGATTAGGTAGAAATAACTATTAACAACTGCACATATACCTAGTTTACAGTGTAATGTAACACACACACACACACACACACACACAGGCTATGTAAAATAAATACACTGTGACAGATCTAATATCAAAGCACTTCTCATGAAGTGCAAGCTTAGGAAACCTTTCCGTCCGTTCCTCTTTCTCTGTTTCAGTCTTTTTCTTCGTTTCTGTCTGACACACATTCCTTTGCATGTCTCAGTCTCTCTCTCTGCCTCACTTGGCCCTTCTGTGTATGAATGTGTGAGACAGAGTCCCTTTTTGTGTTTCTTTGTCTGTCTTGCTTTGTTAACTCTCTCTTTTTCTCTCACATTCACACACGCATAAAGCGAAGAATCGTGTAGCTCCAGCTGACCCGTGGAAAAGTCAAAGACGGAATTAGAAGAGACTTCAGGAAGCAGCCGCTTACTTACGATGCAAAAACGCAGTGAAGCCAAAACCCCCATTCTGGTCAAAACATCCAATTTACTCATCAAAGTGTTTAGGCTGCCGCTGCTGGCTGTGACAAGGCCAGAGAGGAAGATGACAGTGTTGTGCTTTGACTTCAGCAGTGAAGGGTGAGGCTTCATGGCTGGAGTAACACAGTCGGCCCCAAGCACATCTCTAATAATGGCAACACACTCTTGAAACCACAAGCGAGCGGCGTGATGTGATGTGACATGACTAAACCAGAATGCTTAGTGAAATGATGTCACATCATGGCTAAATAAAGAAAATACATTATGTAAATAAGCCCTCTGACCTGTTAATTGAGGCGTAAATCCTCAAGAATGAGATTGTTTAAAACGTCCAAAAAAAAAAAAAAAACCTAAAAGATACAGTGCAAAGCAAGTGCAGTGATCGATAGATTATACTTTCATATTTATTATATTTCATACATTTTGAAGTTGTTGACACATGCAGAGGGTGTTTTCCTACTAAATCACCACAGAACATAACCCATACTTATAGAAAGCAAATTCTGATTAAAAGCAAACTCGCACTCCCTCTTTCTCATAGCTGGCGGCATGTATTCGCTGTCCAGGACAAACAATGATCTTAATCCTCGGCTGGTTTTAGGCATGTTTATAGAAGTGAACTGCAGTGGTCTCTCTGCGGTTTGCGAAACGAAGCCTCTCCCTTGCACAGGCGAATGCGTTATGCTGTGAAATCTCTTCTCTTAATCAACCACAGACAACAAGAAAGGAGGGCCGCAAATAATAGTACACGCTGAGCACTGCAAAAACAAACATCCTGTCTGTGGAGGACGCATATCTTCCTATTTCTCTTAATCTCTGTCACTATTTATTTGTCCTGAGACAGTAGAAGCGATGCCGTTTCATCTCTTGCTCTCAGCATGTGCAGATTCAGTCATTACCGTGCCATTAAAGGTTCAGTCTATAATGTAGCATTAGAGGGTGGAGCATTACCAGTAGCAACCCATACTGACAAAAGACCTCAGAAAGCCCCTCTTTTTGCATAACTGTTTATTTTGCATAACAAATGCATTAGGAAAGGGGGAAGCTCTACTCTGGGCCTCCATGCTGGGTTTTAGTAATGCAGCCCACTTTGAGGAATTGTAGTATTTTGTTAAACTCTAAAAGCGACTTCATTAATGTTTAAACCAATGCAGGCTTGTTTGAAAGTCGTGTTCTTGTTTGAAGGAATCATGTAATCAGCATAGTTTTGCTTAGATGTCTGATCAGCCTTGTATCATTAGTATTCATATGTAACATTTACACATGCTCTCTTTGTTTAAATCTAGATTAAAGACACATCTCTTTGGCCAAGCATTCAAATAATGCATCTCATAATCTTTTACTGCAGTTATATCTGATCAAATGCACATTATTATTCTTTAGTTTGGGTTAAACAAATGAATTTTGCTTGGTTGGAACAGCAGCTACGCTAATTATGTCTCTATTTGTTTCTCTGTTTTTTGCCACGGGAGGATTTACACAAGCTTCAGTCTGGATCCAGAACACCTGAGAAGAGATGATGCCAACCCCTCAGAGGACCTCAGATGATGCCAACCCTGAAACAACATACAGAACTACCACATTTTGCTATAAGTTTGATTGCATCATATAATAACTGCTGTTAATAGTGTTCATCGTCTGTTTTTTATTGTCTTAAATTGATTTTTCCGTACATTTCTGCCATATGGACATTAACTGACAGTCACCACTGATAAACTACCACTAAATATTGTAGAAAATTAATTGGCTGTAAAGTTGCTTTGCAATGATTTGTATGGTGAAAAGCGCTGTACAAATAAACTTGACTTGACTATTTAGTGCCCAAACTCTGGAATAACCTACCTAACATTGCAGTTTAAATCTAGATTAAAGACCCATCTCTTCAACCTAGCTTACACAGAACACACTAATACGCTTCCAATATTCAAATCCGTCAAAGGATTTTTAGGCTGCATTAATTAGGACAACAGGAACCGGGAACACTTCCCATAACACCCGATGTACTTGCTACATCACTAGAAGAATGGCATCTACGCTAATATTAGTCTGTTTCTCTTGTGACATTGCTGCAGCCTGGAATTGAACTGCTGGTTTCGTCTGGTCAGAGGAGAACTGGCCCCCCGACTGAGCCTGGTTTCTCCCAAGGTTTTTTCTCCATTCTGTCACCGATGGAGTTTTGGTTCCTTGCCGCTGTCGCCTCTGGCTTGCTTAGTTGGGGACACTTCATTTCCAGCGATATCGCTGACTTGATTGCAAATGATTGCAAAGATACTATTTAAACTGAACTGAGCTGGATGATGACATCACTGAATTCAATGATGAACTGTCTATAACTGAAAAATGAGTGTTTACGATTGTCATTTTGCATTATTGACACTATTTTCTTAACTAATGCTGTTCAGTTGCTTTGACACAATCTGTATTGTTAAAAGCGCTATATAAATAAAGGTGACTTGACTTGACTTGACATGCAAACTTACTATACTGATGTATTAACAGCATATGCACAGCTTTAGATGCTTTAGAAAAATAATTTTGAGCCCCAAACACTTTATAACAATATAAAAAATTTAATTAGCAGATACATTGACAATGATTTTTGTTACAATGCTATTATATACAGAAGATTAAATGAATGCAACACTTGAGTATGATGGAGAATGAGGATGATTATACATAAAGAGTTAAATTATGGCCTTTTTTCTCAAGCTGAGCTATCATATGGTTTCTGACGAGTTGGAATATAATGCAATTATAAGTAAATGGGTTGCATTTATGGTCATTTTATGGAGTGTTTGTCATTTTTACAGCCGCAGCTGTCCCATAGAAAACAAAATGATTATTCAGTGACGTTTAAATCATGCCAGAATTTCCTTTTATCATCACATTTTAAAGCTTAGGCTCGTGTACAAGGATATAATCATTCTAAACAAATTGAATATGGTACTATAAATGACACAAAGCAGAATGAAACTGTTATACTGTAATGTAAAATTAGGTAAACGCGTTACATATATACAGTATGATGGCATTGAATGTATTTAATTAACGTCATTGATTAAAAACAATGAAATCTATTTATTTCATGAATTAAATATTCTATGAACCTAAAAGTATTATTCATACATTTTAGTTGCTGACAATGTATTACACTACTGTTCAAAAGATTAAAGGGATAGTTCACCCAAAAATTAAAATTCTGTTATTAATTACTTACCCTCATGTCGTTTCAAACCCAGAAGACCTCCATTCATCTCCAGAACAAAAATTAAGATATTTTTTATCAAATCTGAGAGCTCTCCTGTGGTACTCTCCAAAATGGTGCTAGGGTGACGCGTAGGAGAAGAACGGTTGAAAAAAGTTATTTTTGTTTTCTTTGCACACAAAAAGTATTCTCGTAGCTTCATAAAATCATGGTTGACTACAGATGCCACATGGACTATTTTAACAATGTCCTTACTACCTTTCTGGGCCTTGATCATGGTAGTACCCTTGCGGTCTATGAAGGGGCAGAGAGCTCTCGGTTTTCTTCAAAACTATCTTAATTTGTGTTCAAGACGAACAAAGGTCTTATGGGCTTGGAACGGCATGAGGGTGAGTAATAATAATAATAATAATACATTTTATTTAAGGCGCCTTTCAAATCACTCAAGGTCACCGTACATCATGAACAATAAATAAAACAGCAATAAATAACAACATCAATGAACAATAAAAAAGAAAAAGAGCAGTTAAAAAACAAACAAACAAAAAAAACTATTAAAGATTTGAGTGTAGACAGTAATCATGTAGGATAAGCTATTCTGAATAAGTGAGTTTTGAGTTTAGCCTTGAATTGGGATAACGAATCTAAGTTGCGGATGTTAGCTGGGAGAGAATTCCAAAGGCAAGGAGCAGCACGGCTAAAGGCTCTATGACACATGGCGAGCCGTGGGTGTATGGAGAAGACCCAGGGAGGAAGAACGAAGGGTTCAAGAAGGGGTGTAGGGCTGAATAAGATCTGAGAGGTAAGTTGGAGCGAGGTTATGGAGAGTTTTATACGTGAGAAGAAGAATTTTAAATTCAATGCGAAATTTGATGGGAAGCCAATGAAGCTGTTTAAGAGATGGAGTAATGTGTTGTATAGATGGAGTCCGGGTTATGATACAAGCAGCTGAATTCTGAATCAACTGGAGTTTATGGAGAATCTTGTGTGGTAAACCAAATAAAAGAGAATTACAGTAGTCGATGCGAGAGGTGACAAGTGAGTGAACTAGAATGGCAGTACTGTGTGGAGTAATTAATGACAGAAATTGCATTTTTTGGTGAACTATTCCTTTAATACTTTTATTCAGTAAGGATGCATTAAATTGATCAAAAATGAAAGTAAAGACATTTAAGACACAGATCTAATCTAATAATTTCTAATTTAAATAAATGCTGTTCTTTTGAACTTAAAAGAATTCTAAAAAAGTTTTCATGGCTTGCATAAAAATATTTAACAGCAAATCAGTCTATTAGAATGTTTTTGGAAGCATCATGCCACACTGAAGACTGGAGTAATGACTGCTGAAAATTACATTTTAAAACATATTAAACTACAAAACAGTTATTTTAAATTGTAATAATATTTCACAGCATTGCTGTTTTTACTGTAATTTTGATTAAATAAATGCAGCCTCGTAAGCAAAAGAGACTTTGTTTAAATACACTAAAACATCATACCAACCCCAAATCTTTTAACGGTAGTATACGTTTCAGTGCGCATGTAAACTTGTTCACCCAGAAGAAGGTTTCAACAGGAGTAAGTAAACTAATAGACTAGCATGAGATATCTCAGATTAATCCTGTGCTAATGCAACGGCCAAACATTTCAGCAGAGAATACAGCCAGACATGAAGCCAGAGACCACAGCCAAAAGGGTTGGGAGCCAAAGCGAGGCCGGGCCGAGCCCTGTTACAAACCCACACTCAAAGAGCTGGCTTACAATTCCCTGCACTGTCAAGTCCCTGTTGGACGGGGGGAAAAGAGGCTCGGTGACAGCGAGACAGCAGAATGTATGCAAGTGAGAATGGGTATGCTGTTAGAAATATCATTTAATTTCCAAAGCAAACAGTCATCAAGTTCATGTACAAGGCAACACCCACACATACACAAAACACAAAGACGGAGAACTATCTGCAGCCACAAAAACAATATGGTCCGGTATATAATGTGGTTAGTTGATTGAAGGCCTTTTTGTGTCTTTTCGCTGTTCGCTCAACTGTAAAATGATTTGAAATAAATTGAAAGCAATTCTTTTTTTTGCGGTTATTGAGATTCACACAAACAAGCTGTTTTTCTTTCTCCGTTTCTCTCTCTTGTGCGAAGCTCCAGCTAAAGAGACAGGTGAAGGGTGTGCGAGTTTTTCTGGAAGTGGTTGGCCGCTAGGTTGTGTCTCTGATTCCAATCCCAAGGAACAATCAGCGGGAACTTTTACACAGACACAGGAAATGAAGGGGTCAGGCGACGTTAACACACACACACACACACACACACACACACGTACATAACACACATAACACATAACACACATAACACGTCATGCTGTACTGCATGCAGCTGTTTGTAATTCACACTCTTGGATAAATAAAAAGGTTGGTTTTGGGATGTTTGGGAAATCTAAAGGAGCAGCTGTATCCTCTCAATATGAACAGAGGAATAAAGGTGCGCGCACACACACACACACACACAAACGCTTTCTGGGTAATGAATATGAGAGATGTGAAGAATGAAAATGTGTATGTTGCTCCTTTGATGAAAGAACTGAGAAAAACCACCAGATGAAGGAAATGTCCAGCAATGTGTTTTCTTTCTAAATGATCTATTTCATCCCAGCTCTCTTAATGAAGGACTGAAATATGATTTCATCAGCCATGATAAAAAGAGGGCATTTAGAAATGAGTGCAATGTGTGTGTGTGTGTGTGTGTGGTTATATGAGATGTTCGGCGTGCACGCTGCTCATGTCTCAGAGCCACTTAGCTCTGAAAACGGAGAAGAAAATCTATCCGCCCCTTTCTTCTCCTGCAACCCTGAAATCAATCTTTTGTGCAATGAGAAATTTGCATTTATTTGCCTGGTTACCTTCACTAAACAAGCCATAGGAAAACATGGGATACTGATCATGCAAATGCTGAAAGTGTCAAAATAAAATACGTATCATGTTGATACACTACATGCAAACAGACATTTGGTCACGCACTCTAATTCTGGGGTTACTGAGAGACTGAAAGGCAATAACAGAGTGGTCAGTTCTTGTAATCAGACGAACAAATCAAGTGAGTTGTTTATTTTCTGAGTAGAATTCCCAATATGACATATGCCATATTTTGTAAAACTCTATAGCCATAACAATGTGTACAGTTTTCAGATACAGAATACTCAGTTTTGAAGTCAACATGAAACAGTATGCACAATCTAACACAACAATGTGAGGTAAACTACTGTTTAAAGATTGAGGTAAACAAGATTTTTTAAATAAGGCTCTAATATTGTGAAATATTATTACAGTTTAAAATATCTATTTTCTGTTTAAATACAGTGGGTACGGAAAGTATTCAGACCCCCTTAAATTTTTCACTCTTTGTTATATTGCAGCCATTTGCTAAAATCATTTAAGTTAATTTTTTTTCCTCATTAATGTACACACAGCACCCCATATTGACAGAAAAACACAGAATTGTTGACATTTTTGCAGATTTATTAAAAAAGAAAAACTGAAATATCACATGGTCCTAAATATTCAGACCCTTTGCTTTTAAAAATATAATTTAATTCCTATGATGGCAAAGCTGAATTTTCAGCAGTCATTACTCCAGTCTTCAGTGTCTGTTACATGATTCTTCAGAAATGTGCTGATTTTCAAAAGAACAGTGTTTATTGAAATGAGCATCTTTTGTATCATTATAAATGTCTTTATTGTCACTTTTACATAAAAAAAATCTTACTGACCCCAAATTTTGAATGGTAGCTTATTTGCAATTTTATTCAAAGTGTGTCTGCTGCTTGTTGATTCTCCTGCACAGTCAACAGAAAACAAGACACATACTAAATGCAATGACATTCGAAAAGCATACGGCTCTGAGGTGCCATTTCATTTACAAAGAATCACTTCAGAACTTTAAAAGCCACAAAAGCAAGCAGCAACTTGAGGAAAGAGGAAAAATGTTCACAAAATGTACTTGGTCTCGGCATGAAAATTAATCAAATGAAGGACCACCATTTATAACAGAATGAAAAGTGCTCTGCTGTTCCCTTACTGCAATTTCATTTGTGTCCATCTTTGTCATCTGTATCAGTTTCCATACTGCCATTATACACCATATGGCCTGTGGGATGTCTTCTCCCACACACAGGTCAGATTCCACCATGTGATGAGTGCTCGGTGACTACTAAAACAACTATTCATATTTATATTTTATAGTCAATTATTTCAGTTTGTTTGTACTTTAATCCCATTAAAGGAATATATATA
>NW_015505527.1:1040344-1064303 GCF_001515645.1 Sinocyclocheilus grahami
AAATATATATATATTACACCAATAACCGTGCTGAAAACTAAAAGCAGGAATGTGAATAGTCTCTTAAGCTATATATATATATATATATATATATATATATTTATATTTATATTTATATACAGTATATATATATATATAAATATATATATTACACCAATAACCTTGTTGAAAACTAAAAGCAGGAATGTGAATTGTCTCTTAAGCTCTCATGTTATTTGACGTAGCAATTAATACTAAGTTAAAATATAGTAAGATAATCCATAACTATCTATTTAAAGGTACACCAAATGGCAAATTGGAACTCCCTGAAACACTTATTTTTCTAGAATGTGATACTACAGCTGCCTCTCCATTACCTCATCAGTCTTATCAGTGCCTCATCACTCGTCTAAGTGCATAAATTGCAGCAGACATGTGACAGACAACATTCAGTAACACAGCAAATTCCATTGAAAGACTTATCTGAGTGAGATCATAAGAGTATGTTATGTCTCAAGACAGTTAAGTCAAAACTAATTTGAGGTGGGTAGGACTACAAAGGAAATCTACGATCACATGAAATGAACTTGACTGCCTTTCCTCTCTTGATACAAACCTCCATCTGCCTGTTTGTACATGGCCTGATGTTCACTCTCATTTGAATGAACAAATCATTGTAGATACACATGGAGCAGATGTCAAAAGTTAATATCTGAATTCTGAAATCACACACGAATAAGCAGGTAACAAATTCATATTTATGTTTAACAGGGCTGCAGCTTGTAAGTAACACATGCATACACACACACACACGTTTATTTCTGTGAATTGTGGGGACTTTGCATAGACTTCTTTTACTTTTATACTGACCAAATTATATTTTCAGTCCCCTAACCCTAAACCTACCCCTTACAGAAAACCTGTTTGCATTGTTACACTTTCAGATAAACAACATTTACTATTTTTTTAATAATTTTTTCCCCTTGTGGGGACCAGCCTGCGGTCAAAAAATTCAGGTTTTACAATCCTTGTGGGGACATTTGGTCTCCACAATGTCGCATAAACAAGTACACACACACTCACGCGCGCGCGCACAAATAATAGAAAACTCATTCAAATTCTGTGTCAGCACAATGGTGCAATAACTGCTGTTAAAAAACATTGAACATCAATAAATTGTATTGTACAGATACCACAGTAGGCTTGAAGTATAGGCTTGTTGAAGAATACAATGAAACACATCATAGCCAAGCCCTGGAAGGAGTGTGCTTTTACAGTGAATGCAACAATCAAAAAATCTGAGCATGGGAAAATTCATCACAGTTACTTCATCTTTTCATATGGTCTTTAAGACTCCAGAGACATTTTTCATTGAGGATGTTAGCAAGATAAAATTTAGTGTATAATCAGTTCTCATAAGGTTAGAAAAAAAGCATTAAGTCTCAACCTGATACTTCAATGGTAAGAGTATTTTTGAGCTATTAAAAGGCCCCATAGAGTTCTCTCAGACCCCAAAAAGAAAACGAAGGTTTAGCGGTTTCACAGAAACAATGAAAAGTTTTGCGTTACGTTTTATTTCCCAATAATTTTCATAGTCTTTCTAGCTTGCTATCATCACATCTAGTGAAATGATATGGATCATGGAGAATGAATGAGAAGTTATCTCTGATCAGATTCATTTAGGCATATATTGTATATACTAAAACCTCTCTCCAGCCAAAAGATCTGGAGTTCCTTGAATTATGTATATATAAATATGTTTTTAAAGTAAACAGCAGAGGAACCTGAACTGCATGAGAATTTAATTAGTGTGCCAACACCAGTCATATTTCAGACAGAAAAACATGTCTGTTTTTCGGCTAAATATGATCTATTTTGATTAAAAACGGATTTTGATTCCAGATGTGTGCGAGTTCCACTTCACATGCCAGTGCGTCCTATTGGCTCGCTTGGACATTTTCTTAGTAGTTAGTGTCAGATGAATTAGCCTGTCTCATGATATCTGGCTTTGAACTGTAGTGTTTGGAGAGTTGCCCTCATAATTTAGTAAGAGTATAATGCATATGAAATATACTGCGCAAGCACACTATTAATATAGAGAATGGATAAATGCTAAACGTGAACCCTATACAACTTTTTTTATACAATAAAAAACAAACAAAAAAAAAACTTCAAAATTCAAAGTGTTGTGGGAAATTGGAGTAGAGAACACTTTGAATTTACCATTACAACTTATAATTTTTGATGCATTATAAACAGAAACCCTTGAGTGTGGCATCAGTCTGACTAGTAGCTGTGCCCAGTGTTTCATCACTGATGTCTGATGGGATATACAGTTGCTGGACTGCTACTCAACCTGTGTTTTTATTTACATACATTTTACGTCTTAAAGGGACAGAACAGGAGACGGACAGGAAACCAGAAGGAAAGAATGGAGGAAATGGGATCAGGAAATGACACAGGACAGACTCAAACTTGTGTCCCCAAAGAAATGGCACGTGCCATAAACGTGCCATCGTTTGCTTGTGCTGCAACTCGGCTCTGAATCTCTATCAAATGTAAATGGAAAGAAATTACATTACAGGTGGGAAACAAATTACTCACAAAACCCTCAAACTTTCCCTGAAGTCCTGCCATGGAAAGGTTGAAGAGCACTGATTTTTCCCAGGCGTTGGATAAATCAAGTTGTTTATCCTAGTTTACCAGTTTGGTTTTACTCTTATGAGACATTTCTTCCACTGCTGGCTTTCAGATGTTTATTTATTTGTATATCAGACATAAAACTCCGTAATCAAGCCAAATCAAACGGATAACGGCTCACAGAAGCTGAGCGAGGCAAGTCTGTACATGTGCGTGCATGTTTGTGTTTGGCTTTTGTATTCATGTGTTTTTATGTATGCGTGAGGTTAGTTAATCAGTAACGCTTCATACCATGATAAGCTTCCACCCTCAGGATCTTAATCTACTTCTGCATCTTTTTCACATTCTCCCTATCTCTCAACATCCCTCCAATCACATCCGCCATCCCACTGTGTTATTTAAGTCTTCACATTACGTCAGATATTCTAAAATGCAGAAAATGTCCAACTTAAACAACACAGAGCCAGACAGATGTGTGTGAGCCACAGAACTTGCGATATTTACTGTTTTTGCACATAATGAGCTTGTCCAAAAAGCAAATGTTACTGTCTATGTGGAAAAAGATTGTTGATTTTTGAAAACATGATTAAAGACAACCAGAATTTGGCAGCAAAAATTATCTTTTTATCTCTCTCTCCTCTCCCTCCCTCCCTCTCTATATCCATCTCTCTAATGTTAAGTTATAAATCAAACCTCATTTGTTCTGATAACGGTTCTAAATAAATTTAACAGCAAAGATTATATTACATTACATTACACAGATTAAAGCATACGCATGCTGTTGGTTATGAGATATTTCTTTATGCACTGATAAAGCAGATATCAAGTGATCTCTGGCCTTTGTGAGTGTGTGTGTTGTTAGTAGAATGTAAGTGTTAAGTCACAATGACACCAGCAGCCACTTTTGTCACTGCATGTCACTAGTCTCTGTACTGCGAAGTTGTTCATGGGTGTTTCTGGTGCGGTTGCTTTAATTTTATTGGTAGACTGTATGCCTGGACATACAGTGGGTACGGAAAGTATTCAGACCCCTTACATTTTTCACTCTTTGTTATATTGCAGCCATTTGCTAAAATCGTTTAAGTTAATTTTTTTTCCTCATTAATGTACACACAGCACCCCATATTGACAGAAAAACACAGAATTGTTGACATTTTTTGCAGATTTATTAAAAAAGAAAAACTGAAATATCACATGGTCCTAAGTATTCAGACCCTTTGCTCAGTATTTAGTAGAAGCACCCTTTTGATCTAATACAGCCATGAGTCTTTTTGGGAAAGAGGCAACAAGTTTTTCACACCTGGATTTGGGGATCCTCTGCATTTGTGTATGTGATTATTAAAAATTAGTCATGAAATCTAGGAACATGATTTTTTTTTTAAATACACCAGATACAAACACAATGACCTATAGCTCTAAAAAATGCTGTGTGTACAGAAAGAAAGAAAGGAAATAAAAAAATTAAAAGACAAAAAATGATACAGAAATAAGAAAAAAAACATTTGGAATAAAAAACAATTATAAAACTAAATATATAAAAAACTAATAAAAACAAACAAAAACAACAATAAATAGTATAAAAAAGAAAACAAGCAAGTATATAAATAAAAACAAGCAAGAAAATAAATAAATAAACAAAAAACAAAACCAATAAATTATTTTAAAAATATTAGCAAAAAAGAAAGAAAGAAAGAAAGATGTGTATCTGATTAAATGCAGAATAATGAAACGCTTCCCGAACTGATCTACTGCAGATAGATCAAAGTTCTGCTCTTCTCTCTCTCTCCTCCAGAACAAATGGAATATTGCACACGGTTTATCATTCCAGTGATGAAAGCTAACCTAAACTCACACAATGACCCCAGACCTATATCACTCTGTTTCTCTTCCCCTCTGGAGAGGAGAGTCATGCGTGCTTTTGGGTCTCCTCCTCGCTGATATCACTCCCCCACCCCCATCATCACCCCTAAACACACACAGCCAGGTTATTCTCTCATCTCCTGCCAGGTTTTCGTAATAATCCTGCTATTCAAATTTTTTGGATGAGAGTCTGCATGCGTTCAGTTGTGTGTATGTGAGGCTTTGCAGCATTAAATGAACTCTCCAGAGGAGCACGACTAAGATAAGATCATCACAGATTCAGGAGAGGAACTTCTAGTGCATTAGTAAATACAACACATATAAATCATAAGATGAATTTGGCATCGCCATGATGGACTACAATGTCTCGTGACAGACGCTTGCGCAGATAAATAAGGAGATGACAAAGTACCTCTTCTAAATGACAGCTGAAATTGGGCTTGAGAGCTGAACTGGTGCAGGAAATGAGAAACAAACTGTCTCTATTCAGTGTGGGGGCTATGAAATACTGTCCCATTACAGCGTCTCTGTCTATAGAACACAAGCTCTAATCACTGTCACTCCCTCCTCAACGTCTTAATAAACTGGAGACAGACCGAGAGAGAGGGTCTGCTGGGATTTAACTGAATTTGAAACCTCTCATAAAATATGAAACATCAGCGCTCGCAGCTCCCACTGAAAAACACCGGGACCCGGCAATTGCAAAAGCTAAAGAAACAAATAGAAGAAGAGAACATTGATAACACAAGGAAAGAAAAGGAAGAATGCTTCTCAGAGAGCATGCTGGGAGCTCTCAGTGGGGGGGTGGGACTAGAGAAGGGGTGGGGGGATGGGCTTGTTTAATTGATGGATGCTTTGTCAGGAGCTATGTGCATGATAATGAAGTCAGTTTTCACAGACCATGTCACGTTGAGGCCTTTATTAAACAGGATATTCACAGAAAAGTTGGGAAATTATTACTGATTCTCATTATTACTAGAAATAACTGCAAATTCCACACACTCTAATTAGGAAACATCTCTCTAGAAACTTTTATCCTGCACCAAACATCACTCTTTGTTACATATATGAAAAGTAATTGGTGCTGGCCTGTCTATTTGAACAAGGTCTTTTAGTGAGGTGGAAGGCATTCAAGTGTGTGCGTGTGTGTGTGTGCTTCAGCATTTTTGCTAGGAGGTCTAGGAGCCTCTTATTTTGGCTTCTTTTAGTGAGGCCAGTCGCTTATTTTGGGCTTGTTTTGTCAGACTAGGTCACTAGCTTTTTCTAGCGAGACCTGGTAACTTTGTCCATGGGATATAAAACGACCTCATTAAAAAAATTAAAGTAGATTTGATTGTTTTCTGTGAAATGTCATTTAAAAAATATTCATTACTACCCATTATATACATGCAGAAAGTCTTCCAGTTTTGTGGACCAGTCACTAGTCAGGTGGCTACACAGCATTTGACCACTGGATTTACAAAAATCATTTCCGGTTTATGAAGTGTTTCAACACTGCATTAACTACTAATGAACACATTAATTTTTATTTGAATTATCACTCAGTAGGTTATTTAACCATACTGTATCTTTGGAAGGCTTTTCTCTTTCAAACACATTAAAATGCATGTTATTTCTTGTAATGCAGGCATTCCTAAACTTGTCTGTCATCTGAACATTTTTCCCTAATATATTTTCTTGAAGTATTGAGATTTTAAAATGAATATTTTAATAATTAAGTATCACTTTTGCATGTTCAGGGTTAGTTCATATCAATACGGTACAAGATTAATCACTGTGATAAAGGAGTTAGGTCAAAAGAAATCTAAAAGTAGTCTGATTATATTACTTAAAATGTGTAATGCAATGGATTACATTACTAACTACAATTTATGTCATGTAATTTGGAATCAGTAATGGACTACAAGTTGAAAGTTATCTATCCAGCTCTAGCAACTAACAATGTAAATCAGTAAAGATGATCCCCTTACAACCAAGAATGACACTATGGCATTTCATTTTCATTTTGCCCCAGGACCAACATGAAGTAACACCCATTTATGAGACAAAGATAGAGAAATAAATGACAGTAAAACACATTTCTGCATTTTTCATCATTAAAACACCAGATAATCTGGAGGTAACGCTAGATTGATGTGATGAAATAAACTTCAGCTCAATTCTGATTTACTTGTTTGCCATTTTTACTATACCAATAGTCTAAAATCAGTTCAAAAAGAGTGACAATGGCAAAGAAAAACTCCCAGAGAGCAGGGAAGAGACATGTCTGTTATGCTACAAAGCCACAAATAGTCATTGTTTATGGTCACCTGTCAGAAAGCACCCTGTCCAAAGTGCCCGTGTGCATGCCAGTGCTGTGGGGGAACGTGGGGCTAGAAGAAGGTTAGAAGTGTTTAAACTCATGCTTCTCTTTGTGTGTAATCTTGTGTCTGAGTAACGGCTGCATATTTATAAAGCTGTGCTGATTTAGTGCGCTGAGAATGTGTACATGTGTGCATGTATGTATGATTTAGGAGTCAGGTCATGGACAGGTGAGACCCTACTCTGAGTACGACGAGCCAGACAGGTGCAGTTTGTATAGAGCTGTTGTCTTTGACACAGCAGGGTGTGTGTGTGCGTAAAACAGAGGAATGTGTTTTGATAAAGATAGCTATAAACAGAGAAAACCTGTCACTTGCCTATCTACATACACACACATTCACATCTGTAATGTTTGCAGTTAACCATGTAAATTACATTACAAGGCAAACTAAAATTACACGTTCAGCATAGATATCATTTCGGAAGCTTGACATTAACATAATTATTCCCATCTCTTGCAACACATGCAGTACATACACTCTCCCTGCTGGGAGCGATAGATGGACTGAAGTTACGGGATATTTTTGAGGTTCGTTCATCACGTTGCAGCTGTGAAATTACCTTGGTATGTTTTTTTCAATGTGCATTTGTGTTCTGATTTTAAATCAGTTTATAATGAGATAATGACATAATGGAGGTCATATGTTTCCACTGAACAGCCAAGTGACAACAGCCATGCCAGAAACCGCTGCACTCAATAAGCGGTAAACACTTAAGAGTGAGTGTGAGACTTTAGACTACTGTAACTTTACTCAAACGCATCTGCGCTCATCTACACACACACTCACACCTGAACAAACACACACACATATCCGCACCTGCAAAAGACACATACACTCAAGAATTTTTGGGTATTTTTTCCAGGCATGGTAACCTTTTCCCTGACCTTCAAGGCTAAATTTGGATGTCTGGACATTGTCCTTCCTCTAAAAGACCTTAATAACAGAAAAACTAATGGCTCTTACAAACACACACACTCACCTACACTGACACAATTACACACACACACACACACACACCCAAGAAGGCAGGATACAGATCTCGGGATGTTTTATTTTTCTCTGTTTTGGCTGCTTGACATTAGCTACATTGCACTTTTGTGTCAGCATGTTAGGCAGATATGTCCATTTTCACAAAAACACTTTTTAACCTCACGGTTCCCACGGTCATGGACAACTCGTGATTCCAAGACCCGGAAAAATAAAAATAAATTGTTCTTGTTATACTCAGCTCATTGTTCTAGTTATGCTCAATATATCAGCTACATATTTTTTTCTTCATGCATAGTTGAACTAATCTTTACATGTAACCCTTTCATTTTCATCAGGTCTCACCAAGGCTGCATTTATTTGATCAAAAATACAGTAAAACATAAATATTATTACAATTTTTCTATTTTCTATTTACATTTTATTTTTTTAACTTCAGCAGCCATTACTCCCCTAGTAAAAAAAGTTATATATTTAAAAAAACATTTATTTCATTCTAAGTATAGTTCAAATCTATAAACATATTTACTGATGTATCAATCGAGACTTATTGATATGAAATTACAATTAAACTTTATTTGGAGTACTACTTGTGCACAATGCACATTTCTTAATATTAAGCCTAAAATGTGTTTTATTGTCACTATTGATGAGAACGGTATGATCTTTGAATAATATCGGTCTTGAAATGCTAGATATTTATTGTGTAGCTGAAGTATACTTGCAATAGTTCCATTTTAGCACAATCGAATTTAATTCAGTATATCGTTAGTTGGACTTCAGCACTACTTTCGCACAATTAAAGCAGACATTAAGTATAAAAGTTTAGTAGGGATGCACGATATATCGGCCACCATATCGGTATCGGCCGATAAATGCAAATTTTTTCTGTTATCGGTATCGGCCTGATAAGAAAATTTGGCCGATATCTTAAAGCCGATAAATAATGCATTATTTCCTTCAGAGACACTTTAGATGCGCGCTGTTCGTTTGCAGCCTTTTGTGCAATTGTATGTTGTAATATTGTGTTTATTTGATGTATATCTGATTTATCTCATATAGAATGCGTTTGGTTAAGTTAAAAGAGCGCTTCAGTTTACTGGTGATCGTCTTTAGCTCAGCGCACGCAGCTCAAACAGCAGTGCACAACATTAATAACTATGATTGGGAATGTTGTGTATATAACATTCTAATGAGAACATTATTATAATAAAACGTTGTGCATTCTTTGGGTTTAGTTGCTGTGTTTCAGCGCGTTGATATGGGAAGAGCGCATCCACAACAGGATCACACATTCTGACTATAGCACGCAATAACTGCATCATTTTGTACATATATAAGTTGTAATATTATGTTTATGTTGTATTAATATTAATCTCAGGATGCATTTCCTTGAGTTAAATAAGCTGCCAGCAAAACGCTTCAGTTTACCATGTTCATTCAGCTCTTCAGCTTCAGCACGCACAGCTCAACGGCTGCTATTTAAAACAGTGGTATTAATTTGTTACTTTTTCAAAATCATTGATACATTATTAATAACAACAACCACTTGTATTTTTCTCTTATTATTTTCATCAACAATATGGTTTAGTAATTAAAATCATTTAATTATTGTCCGTGCAGAGGCTATTCCGTTTTATTGATCTATGGCGCATTCATTTTGATTCTTTACACGTGTAATGATGTCCAGTGACTTGTTTGCATTATTTATGCATAATTTTATTTATTTGTAAGACTTTTTTATGACTAAATTTGGTAATGGGAGAGTAAAAATATTTTTAAAACGTACACCGTTCAAACTAGGCTGCTTATGTTGAAGTGTTTGGGATGTGGCTTTTAATGATGAGACCTTTTTTGTAATCAGGCTCTCAAAAAGTATATAACAATTTGGATATAGATTTATCGGCCAACATATCGGTTATCGGCTTTCAAAAATAAAGAATAATCGGTTATCGGCCAAAATGTTCATATCGGTGCATCCCTAAAATTATAACACTTTATTTTACTACAAGTTACAATACTATGTCTTAAATTCTTCAATTAATTATGCAAATGTCGAAATAAATTGATCCTGGCACACATTGCGTTACAAGCAGCATGTGCAATAGTTCCATTTTAGCACAATCGAATATAATTCAGTATATCGTTAGTTGGACTTCAGCACTACTTTCGCACAATTAAAGCAGACATTAAGTATAAAAGTTTAGTAGGGATGCACGATATATCGGCCACCATATCGTATCGGCCGATAAATGCAAATTTTTTCTGTTATCGGTATCGGCCAAAATTTTCATATCGGTGCATCCCTAAAGTTTAGTATACCAAAAGTACAATTGCCGGGGATTTTTTTTATAATGTATATAAATATGTGAATGTATTTGTAGTATACTTGAAATAAATGTATTTCAAATACATTTTAGTATATTTGTTATTGAGTAGGGTCTAGTCTTCAGTGTCACATAATCGATATTTTTTGTTGGAAACTGATATATTTTCAAGGTTTCCTTGATGAATTTCTTTTTATTAGAAATATTTTTGTAACAAATTACAAAAATACATAAGCATTAATTTCTCTAAAAAAATCTTACTGACCCCAAACATTTGATATACACATAAGCACACAAAAAAACTAAGCTGACAAGATTTTGTCCCCCCCCCCTTCCTTTTTTTTTTTTTACAGCAACCCACATCCCACCGCTACTTTGATGACTACTACAAGAAAAGAAAAAAAACAAAAAACAGATGTTTTCTCAATTACGAAAACACAACAATGCAAGCACAGTTCTTATCTATCACTGTCAGGCACACACAGATGGAGTGAAGTTTGATGAAGTCATCACTCAAACACTTAGATAGTTTACCAGCTAATTCAGGATTAGCATTCAAATGTCAGTCAGAGTAATGAGAGAAACAGCTTAGCACTGCAACATCATTAGGCTTACTAACTCCATTCACTTCACTCTCTCTTTCTCTCTCACAAACACACCAGTGTAGAGGAGCCAGTCAGAGGTTGAATGCCAATTCACATTATTCTACTTTACACTAAAGGGACATTCTTCACTAAGAAATATACAGGAAAGTACATAGTTTTAGTAAGTAGTAAAAACCAAATGTTATAACCAAATGTTATAAAATTCCATTGTCACCTACTGCTTATGTTTTTCTCTTGTTTAAATGGTTGGGGGCAATATTAACCCGAAAACTGTATAGTGATCTAGGATGTTCTAATCCTAATCTAGCTACCATATAGAATAGCATGCAAATTGCTCATCAGTGAGAGTCTGATTTACCATATCCACATCTTAGCCCTGTGAGTAACTAAAACCTACTAACTAAAGCTTCTTAATAGGCCAAAAACAAAGCCTTTACTATGAGTTACTGTCCACATCAGTAATACATCTGTCCAGACAGAGACAGAATGAGAGAGGGCCGGTGATTAATTCAACTGTAGTTGTCACAGTGAGGTTGAGTGAGATACTATAGGTCACGAGTGGGTCCATATCATACCCTCTCACTCCCTTTTCTCCAGTGTCCTCCTCCTATTTCAGTGATCCACCTTTCCACATCCTCCTCCTCCTCCCCTCCCTCTCTCTGTCCTTGGTGAGCGCCGAGGCATGACACTGTGTGTTTGACCTCAATGGAAGTATATTCTAAGTATAATAATTCAAACCTCAATCTATCCTCCTACATGTACCGCCCAACATTCATTACTCTGATTTAATAATTACATTACAAAGTCAACGAGTAAAAGATGATAAACTTACATTAAAGGCAGGAGGTCAATGAAACTCAGCTGGTCCGTTTTAACAAGACAGCTGACTGTTGTACACTACAAACATAAGTCTACATTAACCATTAACCATGAGTATGACTAAATTAACTGTACATTACAAACTTGACTCTACATTCAATTATCAACTGCAACGTTGTAGACATCCACAACATTACATCTCATAAATCTTCACTACTTTTTAAACATTTGGAGATAGTAAGGTTTAAAAAAAAAAAAAAAAAACTTTTTTTTTTTCATAAAGGATGCATTAAAATCATCAAAAGTGACGGTTTCTTGAACCAACATTATTCAATATTACTGCTTTTACTGTATTACTGACTAAATAAGCAGTCTTGGAGAGCATAAGAGACTTAAAAATATATATAAAAAGAAATCTTATGACTACAAACTTTTAAAACGGTACTGTAAATGTAACTCTATATAATTGAAATATATCTGTGCAACAAATATTTAATTAAATACTAAGCTAAAGATAATGAATCCACTATAATAAATCCTTCCGAAAGAAATCTGGCTTGGATAATGGCTCCTTCACGGGAAGGAAACCAGTGAGATTGCTGCTTTCCTTTAACTTTCCGCTACCATTGATTGGATGGATATAAATACCCATATGTCCTTAGAATCGCCCTTTGCGGGTCAAACACACCATCCAACATGTCTTAAGTGGGAAGATGAAAGCTACAATGCCAAAAAAACTGACAACAAAACATTTAATGACATCTATGAGAAATGACATTTTCATATTGTCTCTTTGCTAACTGGCATTACTTAAAGCAGATTGTTAACATCAGTAGTTGCCTGAGGCAGTCTGTTAACCTCTCCCAGCAGTCACTGGGCACTTTATTTAAAGACTAACACAACTTCAAAGTGACTCTTGCTCAAAATATGTTTACATGACATTCATATGTAATAGCTTTTAATCTGTGGAAGGCTACTAAACTGTAAACTAAACTGAAAAATTAAAAAAATTGCTTCATTTAGTCAGTTAGGCATGTGACAAGCTTACGGCTTTTCAGATGAAAAGTATTCATGACCTAAAATTTCAGAACTTCATAAAATTACAAATACAAGTTGTTCATGTATGATTAATTTCACAAGGTAAATTTGTATTCAAAACAAAGAACGGTCCTTTGACAAGAAAGCATTTGCCAAGCAAATGTGCATTTTAACGTCGATCTAAAATACAAGATACACAGGTAAGTACTTTAAAAAAGAATGAAGGAGAGAGAAGCGCAATTTTGTCCTCTTTAAAAGGAGGAGTGTGTGCGGGGATGGGCAGAAGTAAATAATGTCTGACCAGGCAGACATCAGCAGATAAAGTGCCTTTATCTGGACAGAGGAATTCTTGTGTTTGAACACACACTATACATGTTCCCACAATGTCACACACACTCCTACCTGTCACTCAGGATGATTGATGTGTACTCCGGCACTCCCAGGCCTTTGATAGGGAGGGAAAGAGGCAGGGCAGTGGGAGGGGGGCCGGCTCAATCGGTGACATCTGTCCCATACTTCTGAGGAACAAGAGAAAAACACATTCACAGTCCAAAATTTACACATTCGGTTTCTTCCTAAAACAGTTGTTTGGAGAGTAGCTTGTGTTTAAAATGTGTAAATGTGGCTTGGGAGCTTCTTCGCTGGGTTCACACACATCTCACTGGCAAAATTACACAGACAAAGCAGCTCACTTTGAAAAGGCGAACTACTTTTTTCACCCTTTCTCACAAAAAAACATACGCTCACACATACTCACATCTAAATCCACAGCTGAGAGGCAGTTCAGCTCCATTTACTTACACACTGTGCCACTTAGACACGCTTTACTGCACCCGCTAATGAACACATACAGGCTCACACACACACCACCACGAAGAGTGGGGTTAATGAACGACAGGGTCCTTTGCTTGCTTGGCACCTTTAGGCTTGTGAACTTAATTGGCTTGTATTGTATTTCAGTCTCGTTAGAACAGAAATCTCAGACACAATACGATTTTAGTGCACTCACAAAATTCAGAGCAGATTCTTGAAAGTTGTGTTTTACAGAAATTTTATTTCACACAATTCTCGGACACAGTTTTATGTGTCTGTATCCATATCTATGTAGTCAGAGAGTCTAGATTTCTAAATAAGGTTTAGTGTATTTCTGTATGTTTCGTATTTAAATTTTCAATATTATTTCAGACAGAAAACATGGGTTTGTTGAAAAGGAGATACAGGGTTTATTTTTAACCTCACCAAATCTTTCGGTAAGTGGTGCACTTTCAAAACACGACCGTGCACGCAAACGTTGAGTGAGTGATGTAAGTCCGTTCTTATGGATATGGGACTTTTGTTCACAGTCATCTTGTATCGTTATGTGTGCACGCACACACAAAAAAAACCATTTGAGGAGTTCACAGCCGGTATGGTGGGGTCAAAAATGAATGACAGGTGCTAAAGAAACAGGACAGTCGTTAGAGCTCAAGTTACAGAAGACACACACATGCTCATTTGTACAGACACGCACTCAAAATCATACACTCATTAAAACATATACACGAACACACATGTGCACACCAAAAGATATTCTTTTACACATGGTGTGAAATCGTCTCTAGTGAAAGCATTGCATAGCACACACATAAAACATCACAGTTATCTGTAATGTGAAAAGAGAGGGTGATGCAATTCACAAGACTCCACTCAAAACAGCTGTTCGCAATCACATCAGATTCTTTCATGATAATATCTTATCTATCACGGACTATAGCTGCAGGCAACACCACAGAAACAGAACAGAGAGAGAAAAAGACTGACATCTGTGACCGGACATCTCAGTGCCAACGTATTGGGCTGTATACAACCAGATACACTCACACACACAGTTACAGCATAATTACATAAGACGTCTAAGCTAATATCTGCTGGCTGATGTGTGACCATCTTTAAAACCAATACAAACTGACACGCACTAGATTTTCCTACATTTTTCTCCTTACAAAAAGCAAGAGATACAAAAAGCTAGAGAGAGAGAGAGACAGAGAGACAGAGAAATATATTAAATTACAAAGGAATGCTGGATAATTGTGTGTTGAGAGCAGTGTTCCGCTTTCTGCCCTCTGTGTGTGAGTGTATGAGTGTGTGTGTGTGTATATTCATTTGTTTATTCATGAACAGTGCAGTCAGTCTGCTGTGGTTTGAGCAGCTATAAAACTAATAGATTTATAATGATCAGTGAAGAGCATTTCATTATGCACTCTCATTAAGCATGAAACACATGTTCATCGATCTTATTCTTGAATTTCTCTAGATAGAAAAGCAGATATATGTGGAAATAGCTTAAGTAAACAAATGAATCACACATACGTTCAGTAAACCAACAGAGTACAAAAATAATATCCTGTCTGTTTCTCGATATACACTGCATTCTTGATTGGTTAAGAAATACATTTAAAATAATCTTTAAGTCTGTATTGGACCTGACTGAGTTTTTACATTATATTTGAGAATAAAAATGATATGCTTTTTAGCATAACAACTGCTAGTACAGTCTTAATTATTAGTTTTCATTTTCAGTTTTAATGTTAAAATGTACATTTAAAATAACAATGGGGGTTGTGCGCAACAAACTTTTGTATTCTGTAAAACAGGTTATTTGCTTCCATTTCAGGTCTTTTGTATGTGCTTCGCTAAATATAGAGCTGTTTTACTCAAGATGCCTTCAAAGGAGATATCAAAGATGATCATAACCGATGTCCATCACACTTGCAGATTAATATCTAAAGCTGTTAACACTCTCTCCTACAAGTGGATTCAATGAGACTTACAGTATTTTCTGGTGTGGTCAGGTGACATTTGACATATAACCCACTATAGAATATTTATTAAAAAACATATATATTTCATTTTGCAGTTTGCAATTTAGTCAAGTTCTAAATTTTGCTGTATATTTTTTAACTTTACCATATTAAATTGGCACTGCTTTTGTACCACTCTCCTGATGATTTGACGATAGCTGCTCGCATCCCAGCTTGTCTAACAGACATTTCTTGCTGGATGAAGGACCATCACCTTCAACTCAACCTTGCCAAGACAGAACTGCTTGTGGTTCCATCAAACCCATCGTTTCATCACAATTTCACCATCCAGTTAGGCATATCAACCATAACTCCTTCAAAAACAGCCAAAAACCTTGGAGTTATGATTGATGATCAGCTGACTTTCTCAGACCACATTGCTAAAACTGCCCGGTCCTGCAGATTTGCTTTATTCAACATCAAGAGGATCAGGCCCTTTCTTTCGGAACATGCTTCACAACTCCTTGTTCAAGCTCTTGTTCTGTCCAGGCTGGACTATTGCAATGCTCTCTTGACAGGTCTTCCAGCCACTTCTATCAAACCATTACAATTAATCCAGAACGCAGCAGCAAAATTAATTTTTAATGAGCCGAAAAGAATGCACGTCACACCTCTGTTTATCAGTTAGCACTGGCTACCAATAGCTGCTCGCACAAAATTTAAGGCATTGTTGTTTGCCTACAAAACCACCACTGGCTCTGCACCCCTTTACCTAAATTCATTACTTCAGACTTATGTGCCCTCTAGAAGCTTGCATTCTGCAAGTGAACGTCGCTTTGTTGTGCAATTCCAAAGAAGCACATAATCACTTTTACGAACTTTTAAATGAAATGTTTCCTCCTGGTGGAATGACCTGCCCAACTCAATCAGAGCAGCTGAGTCCTTAGCCATCTTCAAGGATCGGCTAAAAACACATATCTTCCATCTTTATTTGACCCTCTAACTCAAGCACTCTCTATTCTAATTCTATTCTATTCTAAAAAAAATGCTTGTCCCTTTTAGACTTGCACTCTATTCATTTGCTGCTTGTTTTCTTTTCTTTAAAAAAAAAACTAACACTTGCTTTCTAATCTTTTTGTATTCTATCGGTTTTCTTTTCATTTATTATACAATTAACAAAAAAGACCTCTAACACTAGCTTGCTCTATTCTTTTCTATTCAATCGGTTTTCTTTTTATTTATTATATTATTTAAAAAACCCTTGCTACGTGTACTGCGTTAAGCTAACTGAGACTTGTTATAGCACTTGCATATCATTGCGCTTTTGTTGATTTTGATTGCTTCTATTGTCCTCATTTGTAAGTCGCTTTGGATAAAAGCGTCTGCTAAATGACTAAATGTAAATGTAATGTACCACTCATATGGAAACTATGTTACTGTTAATGTAATTCAATCAGATTCAATCCCTTAACCTTTCTCTTATTTATCTTATGATATTTTTTTCTGTGTAAATATTTTAATGGCATTAATATAGCCTAAAACATCCCCTTAAATGCCAAAACTTGATCTTGACAGATTTCTTTGCCGACAGCATTTCAAAAGAAACCACAAATAAAGCTAATTATGCTAAAACTGAGGACAGAATGACTGGAAGGCGTGTAAGTTTAGCCATGACACAATGCAACAAAAATCTCCCTGTTGAGACGTAAAACAACTACCCAGCCGGCTCCGTGTCTGAACCGAATGCAGATCAGTGGTTAAGAGCAACCTGCACACCGAGGTTAAAGGTTATTGATCTGCGATTGATTGGAATGCTGTCACGTTTAAATGGAGTATGTAAGTGCAGCGTGGAGTCCATTAGAAATACATTATTTAAGAGTGAGTAAAGACGATCAAACCTGAGACACACACTTGTACAATGACATGAAATCAATACTGGATCCATTTGCTGAACATAATGGGTTTCTTAAACAATCATTAAGGGCACTTAACATGACTTTTATTTAGTATTTGATACATGCGAGCACACGCACGCACACCGATGCACACACATTTTTCTTTTTCTCCAACCTGTTGTATAGGAACAAAGGTAATGTGTGTGTGTGAGCACCACTGTCAGAGTGGAAATGAAGATCCGTCACAGTCGCCACCACAATTTCACGCCAAATTTACCGGTTCAGGCACGCACGCACACACTCACGCACACACTTATTCACACATAGTGACACACAGAAGTTTTCTGAGCCCATTGCTCACCGTGACAACCAGATCATCTGCCTATGGCTGCGTTCCCAGATACACATACTTATAGAGGACTGGCACACCACATACAGTCCATGTGCGCATGTAGGTGGCTAGTTTTGCTTGTATACAAGTGATTTTTTTAACGGGGCTGTATGTGCATGTGTAGGTGTGTGTCTCTTTTTGGTCCAAGCAAATGTTTTTGTTGTAATACTGTGTTCTCAGTGTGCTGAGCTGGGCCTATCGGGGGCTTTCTGGGTGGGGCAGTGTTGGATTGTCATTCATGATTCCCTACTGACTGAGTATGGGAGAGAGAGAATAAGAGAGAGAAGTGTGTGTGCTGGAGTGGGGGGTGTGTGTGAAGTTGGTCTATTATTTGCTTGAATATTCCATCAACACCCTCCTGAGTTCATCCATTACAGTCATTCCACCTCCTAGTCTCACACACACACACACACACACTCACCTTCTTGGGTGAAACTATTCCAAAGTTAATCTACTGTATTTTGGACCAAAACCAAATCCAACATTACACAATGTAAGGCCTTCGCCCACACATACGTGCACAAACATATGCACCTTAATTGCATGCAGACATAAATGCTAACTTAGCTTATCCAATTGCTTGAATATTCCATCAACACCCTCCTGAGTTCATCCATTACAGTCATTCCACCTCCTAGTCTCACACACACACACACACACTCACCTTCTTGGGTGAAACTATTCCAAAGTTAATCTACTGTATTTTGGACCAAAACCAAATCCAACATTACACAATGTAAGGCCTTCGCCCACACATACGTGCACAAACATATGCACCTTAATTGCATGCAGACATAAATGCTAACTTAGCTTATCCAACAATGATGTCAATTAATAATACTAGGCACAAATAAGAAGGAAACGGAAGAGTTCATTAGGGCAGAGACATGTTAAGCCACAATTACCACCCAGTCGACTTTATCTAGCTTTGGGCTGCCTGGTAACAAATGCTCAGATATTAACACTCAAGCATGTGTGAACAGGAAAACTGGGTGTATATAGATTATCTAGGTATGTATGTGATCTAAATGAGCATGAACTATTAAATGAATCGAAAAATAAAAAACATATAACTATATTAAAAAGTTTGGGGTCAGTTTTCTTTTTTTAAAGAAATAAAAAATGTTATTCAGGAAGGATGCACTGATCAAAAGTGAGCCATTTATAATGTTACAATATATTTCTATTTCAAATAAATGCTATTCTTCTGAATTATCTATTCACCAATTCTGAAAAAATGTGACATGGCTTCCACAAAAATATCAAGCAGCACGTTTTCAACATAATAAGAAATGTATTTGAGCACCAAATCAGCATATTAAAATTATTTCTGAAGACTGGAGTAGTGACTGTTAAAAAATTCAGCGTTGCCATCACAAGAATACATTACATTTGACAATGTATTAAAATAGAAAACGTTTTTTTTATGTTAAAAATACTAAACATTATTATGGATTTTACTGTATTTTTTTAGCAATAAAAATTAATTTAAAAAGATAAATGGTAAGCATAAAATACGTCTTTAAAAAACATTAAAAAATCTTACCAAACCCAATATTTATATGTATGTGCATGCTTTTTAACAACTTTTATACAAAGTTCAATGTGCTAGAGTATGTGTGGGTCTGTGTGTGCTTTGGTTTAATAGCAACTGTGTGTAGACCGCAGTATGGACATATTAGTGAATAGCTGCTGACAAATGCACTCCAGTAATTTCTTCTTGGGTGTGTGCGTGCGTTTGCTCTCTTCGAGCTTGTTGCAACTAATATTTTCAGTTTAGGCTCGAGGTACTAAACGTCAGATAGTCTCAGATACAGAAAGAGCAGATTAAAAAAAAAAGAAGAGAGGAAAAAAGAGGGTGTATGACTGGCTGAAAGGTCTTAACACTCAGACTAAGGTGGAGGGACTATATTTAGCTCGGAGTACTAGTGAAATAAAAGGTCAGATATTTGTAAGTATGCAAAAGGACATGTAAACATTACACACAAAACTGCAGAAAGAATCACACAGAAAACACCAAAATGAGCCTCTGCTAACTAAAAGTCATCTATCTTAGAACACAAACTGCTCTTTCTGCCAGAGCTGATGACGTTCAGCCTTAAACAGATCACATGACTACATACATATAATTTCTAAATGTGTGGCTGGCCTTTCAGACCTGATCTAAATGTGGGTAATGAATAAACTGACATTTCACACACACAAGAGCTCAAAGAGTAAAAGCTACACCACACTTGTGTTATCTAAACACACACAGGAGGACTAACCCTTCTCAGAACATATGGCTCTCTGAAGAACCACACACACACACAGAGAGAGAGAGAGAGAGAGAGAGAGAGAGAGAGAGAGAGAGACTGGTTGTATAGTAGATTGACAGGACACCATGTCACTCAGAATCACACCTTACTCAGGGAGGAAGACATACAAATCAGTCACAGACCTTAAAGACATATTTGCCATGAGCAACTGAAATTATTAATATATGAACTAGATTAATTTTGAATCAAGTCATATTTTAATGTGTCACCGTTTGTTATACGGTATATTGTAGTTGTTTTGCATTAAAACAACAAGAAATAAAAGCTAAAATCAACCATTTAGTTTCAATTATTCAAATGATTTTTTACAGCCGATAGGGGGCGGTATTGACCACTGAAATGATTAGCGTTATCTTTGTTTGACCATCAAATATCATTAGTGTCACGCTCTTGGATGTCTTTGGGATAATGATCCTAAATCTGTTATTAAACGCTTTTATGGTGAAGACCTGTGTTTTCAGCTGTAAGCCGTGATGTGTTGTGAATATAAAACAGATTTACGTATTCAAATAACTCCATATAAACTAACCGAGAAGGGAAACGAAAATACAGCATTAGAGATAAACGTATAGTAAGTAGTCAGCTTTGCTACACGTTGTCTAAAGAAAATATTAATTTGCGGCATATTTGTCTGCAAAAAATTCAAGACAGTCAGTTTCTTAAACTCAAACGCTTTTGAACGTCTTATCTTTAAGGAGAAAGACTAGACTCACTGTCCGTTTCTGTAAATAAATCAGTCTTGCAGCTGAACTTCTCTGAAACTCGCTGTACAGAGATGGACACCATGTTGCGACGTTGCCCTAAACGTGCGCTCCGATTGGTCCGTTTCGGAATAGGGCGGGGTTTAGCAGGTCGGTGGGAGTGGAGGTGATGGATCGCGAGCCACTGCGCTGTGAACGGTTTGCGGGACTGACTGCGGACGCACCGGATCCACGGTTGAGCGCCGAACAACTCCAAACAAGATCCAAGGCTAAAAGACGCGTCATTAACTCGCAGAGGAAGCGCCGAACTGCTGGAGTTTCCCCATCTGTTTATATCCTTGAGAAGAAACTGTGTGCACCTTTCTGCACGCGAGCCAGGAGCGGACAGTAGCTGATATCCCGTCTATCAGCATGCACTAAAACGCCAGATAATACAATATCAGAAGCAGCAAGACTCGGGAGTTTACTTTTCATGGTTCTTTTTCAAAAGAGAATCCAAATGGAAATGGACAGACATGTTTGGCAGTCCTGTGACTGGACTCTTTGAACATGGATATAAGGCGATAAATTTTGGACAAGAACTGTTGCATATCTAAAGCGCAGCTCTATGATCTTGGATCAAAAGCAAAAGGAGTCTAATTTGAAATCTGACACATGATCAGGACCGGATTTGTGCACCAACCCGAATCCCAACACGGGATTGATGGTCCTTATACCTGTGTGCATATCACTCACCCCCTATCTAGCGTGATCTGACCTTTTGTGAGGCTAACCTACTAACGTTAGCTCAACCAATAGATGAGTAGAATAAAAGAGTCAGGCGCTGCCGTCTACCTAAGTGCAAGGTAGCAGCGATTTTGTTAATAGAGAAACGTTGGCCCAGAAGCCGCCTGTGCAACGTTGTGCGGCACCTTTTTTTCCTCCAGGCAACGCTAGAAAATTTGGATTTGGAAGTTGAGCAATGGAGCCCCTCCGCCTGGACGCCTAACCTACTCTGTTGCATGTGGTTCGGTAACCCGGAGTACACTCGATCGAAAGGATCTTATCTTCTTGCTGGCTTGTGTCTCTCCGAGAACAGTGTAAGATGGCTGGAAGTGACGGCTCGTGGAAATATTACCTCTGGATTCTGACAGCCATGTGCCGATACGCGTTACCCGCAGCCAAATCACTGGAGTCTGTCGTGTGGAATTCACAAAATCCCAAGTAAGTGCACGAGCGCGTGTTTAAAAGCCGCTAGAAAGAGCATGAAATGTAGTCGACGCTCTCAGATTAGTGATATTACTAGCTGGACTTGTATTGTTCATAAAAAAGTCCGGTCTGCAAATCTCCGCTACTCGTATCACGGCTCGCTCTACCGGTATGATGACATGAAGCTCTCGTTGAGCTCGAGCCTGAAGTGACCGTGCAAGCGCGCACTCTCCCGGGGATATACGTTAACACACAGCCGTCATACTCCACCGCCGCTTCTCATCAACTCACAAAATCCCTTGTTGAGGGGGATTCGACAACACTTTTATGCTAGTACGACTTCGTTAAATGTTTATGCGAAATATCGTAAATTTGAATGATCTCTTAGGTTTCTTAACTACGATTTCGGTTACATAATTTTAACGTGTGGTCTTGACGCGGGCCTAATTCTCCGTTCAGTAACGTTACTTTTAAAAATTTGAAATAGGTAGAACTGCTACTGTTACTCTATGTTTTTAGCAAGAACCACTCTCTCTCGGCGTGTCCATCTTTTCTTCTTTTCCCCTGAGAGGCTAACTGAGTATCCGCCACCGGCCTGCCTAAAATCCCGACGGCCCGGTGGCTCTTTGCGCCTGTCATATTGATCAAATCAGAGTTGTGTCGAGAGAGTTAATAGATTTTTAAGCGGGGGTTTCCTAGACGCTCATAAAATCTCCCTGATTGCTGCTCATAAAACGTTCAAGGGAGCGTCCAACATGTTTACTTAACCTGAATAATGGCTCGAGACGCCACTGAAGCTTGACTCGACAGAATAATAAAGAAAGCTTATTGTTTAATTTTGCATTCGCAAAATAATTCATATTGTACTTCGAACTCAACGTATATCGTAACCAAAAGTTGATTGTCTTATTAGTTGACTAACATGATGATGTGTCTTGTTTTGCACTTTGTGTGTGGAGCGTTTTTGTGGAATACTGGCTGGGTCTCAAACCCTAATGAGCTGAGCTGCCCACCCTGACAGCATTTGTTTGGGCATCATAGGCTCGTCTTGGTAGGCAGCTCAAAAGGTTTTGAGTCACAGCTGCTGAGTTATGAGCGTAAACAGGGGCACAGGAATAGTGCACATGTGTTTTTCATCTCGGGGGGAATAGTTTAATTAAGGAGTCTCTCGGTTGGCTTTGTAAAAGATGAGCAAAAACTTGAAAACTTAGCATGTGAGACCAGAGGGGCGACGCGAAAACATAAAATGGTGCTATAAATGCATAAAATTGAAAACATAAAAAAACCGCATCGTAAATTACAAATTATATTGTTTTTTCATTTGTACTGTTCTCATGCTTAAACTGAGTAAGGAAGAAAAAAAAAGGAAAATAAATAGTTAGCTGTTTAGAAGTTGGGAAACACTTTATAACAACTTCAAAATATATATTTCCTATACAGTTAAATATAGTTAAACATTATTACATTGTATAACGCTTAACATATATTTAGTTAATTTACAGTCATTTAGAAATGTTTTGAAACATTTATACATCAAATACATTGATATCTTGTAAGCACTGCACAAAGTTTTAAATGACTTTTTAAAGTTACTTTATTAAAGTTTTACTAAAATTAATTTAATGCAGCCCCTTAATTCAGACATTTCATATGCATGTTTTTTTCCATTTATATCTTTTAATTTTTGCAAGTTAATTTTTTTTGTACATGCATGTTCCTACATGCAAAGCACATGGGCCCTGAAGATTCAAAGTATGGAAAATTGATGTTTTGAGGGTTTTTATTATTATTTTAATTAATATTTTTTTAATTGTGTGTAGGAGTTAAACCCATTAGAGAGATCTTCGAAATCAGCAACGTTTGAGCTTCTCGTCCTGCGAGAAAAAAATCATAACAGTCGCTGGAGCCCCTCTGTGTGTGGATTGTTTTACTCGTTGAAACTGCTTTGAGCTCCATGGCTCAGCAGATGCGCAAACTGGCCTGGTCTGTTTTACCACAGTTGCTGCATGTTGTTTTAAGTACTTAATGTTTATTTACTTACAGACTGTGTATATGTGTGTGTGTGTGT
>NW_015505527.1:1064394-1065170 GCF_001515645.1 Sinocyclocheilus grahami
GCAAAGATTATCCTAAGCACTCTCATAAAGACATATGGGCCTCGGACAAACACGCTCTTTGCGCTCTATCTCTGCAACGGACATATGGGAGCGTCCACCATCACTAAGTCCAAGCCACCCTTTAAACCTCTTACCAGACTCTCAGCAGTGAGACCATCATACACACACTCTCACACACAACTCTCTTACCCATAATAATGTGCCATTTGTGTTTTAGGTCAGACTTCTCTCAGACTGAATGCAAATTATAATTGAAGGACTGTAAAATTAGAAAAACTCCGGCTGCGTTCTCCACCCCTCAGCACTCTGATATTTATATCAGCAAAACGCAAAGTTTACTGAACTCTAAAGCTACCGCTGCGTTTTCTGTAGAAGAAACATTTGGTGGAACAAGAGCTTCACTGATTTATTTTGTTGACACAATTATGTAAATTTAATTACTTCTAGACACAACTACACATACGCGCTCGCGCACAGACTTACCGCTGGTTTCAGATGTATAATTCTGTTCCTATCTGCATGGTTCACAGCTATAATTTGGACTGAGAAAAATGTAAAAGCGACACCCCTCCCTTCCTCTGCCTTGAGGGAAGAAAAGAGAAGTGGAGTCTGCTGGGAATGGAGAGAGAGTGACAGACAGAGAGAATAAAGTAGCTAATCACTGGGACAATTATCACATTGAGGCAGAGATTTCAGGTTATATCTTATTCCCTTAATGTGTCACACACTATGCACCCAATCAAACACACACACAAACAACAAACTTCCCACGTACG
>NW_015505527.1:1065921-1107777 GCF_001515645.1 Sinocyclocheilus grahami
GATTTGCCGCATCCTGCGAATGTAGAAGTTTCCAAAGGCAGTTTTTTTGGGTCTGAAGAATCTGATTATGATGACATGAAAAGACATAATGACCTTTGACCTGCTAGGGGATCATGTTGGTCTCAACTGCGATCAAAGTTACGGATTTCCACGGATGCCTGTGTGACTCTTCGGGAGCATTTAGGACATGTTTGGGCATATATTCAGTCATCCACAGCAGTAATAATTATTCTCTGAGTCGTGTTACTTTCAATCATGTGTCCGTGTGCAATTACGAGTGTGTACGCATGAATGTGTGTGTGTGTGTTTGTGTGTGTGTGTGTATGTCATGATCAGTGGTGTTATAATAGGAGTTGACAGTGAGGAGATTAACTCTGTCAGAGTTTCAATATGTTGAACAGCAAGAGAGGACTCACGCAGACTCACGCACACACACTTCCCTCTGTCTCAGCCGGCATTTCCACAACAGACCTGTTCCTCTCTGAAGTGTGTGTGAAGTGGCTTTTGTTCCAGCGTTGATAGCATTTCACGGTGTTGTGGATGATTGTCAGCGTGTGTGTGTGAGTTGCGTTCTATAAATGTTATATCCTGAGTCTAACTATGTGACGTCTATAAAGCATGTACATTTTAACGGGGATTCAGTTTGCAACTTAAAACCGTATTTCTGTAGTCGTTATATAACAAGGAGAGAGAAAGCGAGAGGGGTTGGCATGAAACCTAATTTTTATTGTACATCCATGTGTGCGTGCATGGCGAGGGCTTCATTAACAACAGTGCTTAAGTAACAAATGCACATTGTCTGTCCCTGACCAAGCATGACCGCTGGGCTCTCACAGCCTCCTCAAATGGCTCTCACACGCACAGACGCACTCCGAGCCCGGCGCCCGTGTTGTTTTAAGGACTGTAATGTTTGTAGTTGTAGGGTCTGTTGGAACACACGACGGAAGAGGAGCAGTGGCAGCTGCTGGGGGGTTGGTTTACTTAGCTATACTTTGGGGACAAAATTGTCCCCAGAAGTTAGCTAAATTTGGATAAAACCTCCCTTTGGGGAGGCCCCGGATATCCTCAGAGGTCAAAATCATTCATAAATCAAGTCAATTATGTTTTGTAGAAAATGTAAAAAGGCTAAAATGTTTCTATTAGGGTTTTTGGGTTATGGTTAGTCTGTTGTAATTATAATTAGCTTTATTTATAAACAGTAGAAGTCTGTGCCGGAATGTCCACGTTTAGATAACTAGGTAGACATGTAAACATAGGCTTTTTAGGGGAATTCAGTGACGTCTTCTAATTATTTCAAGGGACAACTGACCCAAAAATAAAAATGTGTCGTCATTTACTCACCCTTATTTTGTTCCCAACCTGACTTACTTTGTTCTGTGCAACATAAAATATATTTTGAGAAATTTCTCAGTTTTTCCATACTCTAGAAGTCAGTAACTAAACAGTAACCAAAACTGTAACAACATGAGGTTGAGTAAATGATGACAGAATTTGTAGTTTTGGTTGAACTATCCCTTTAAGGTGGTTTCCGTGGGTTCATGAATAAGCTAAACATTCAGCGCGCTGATATAAATCAGAGTTTCATAGTAATAGCATCTGATAAGATTGCTATATCATGGTACCATGTAAACTGCCAAAACGTTTTGTAAACAGTCCCACTATACTTTCTCCTTTGTCCTGTTTTCATCCTGTACTACCAAAATGACACTATTGTGCCATTTCAACTTGGTTCAGAGGATATCATTACTTTACTTTACCCAAGGCCTTAACTTCTAGAGTTACAACGAGAATTCGGACACCATTTACTCACTTCATGTCCTTCCAAACTTGTTAGATTTTCTGTCTTCTGTGGTACACAATGTTTTTGTATCCCAGAATGAAAGCAAACACTTATTTTTACTCCAGTAGGGGCAAAAGAACAATAAAAGTATAATAAAATGAGTCCTTTTTACGCATACACTACATTCCAGGTCTTCTAAAGCAATATGATAGCTTTGTGTGAGGAACGGACTGAAATTTAAGTCCATTTTTGCTGAAAATTCTCCCCTCCATCAGAGCACTTAAATATATTTTACACAATAAACCATACAAGATTTCCTGCCTGAAGACAAACCAGGTTTTTTGAACTTCTCTTTTAAATGAGATTTGAGAACCAATAATTTGTCTTTGTCCCTTTGTCCCTGACACAAAGCTGTCATGTAGAATGTAGCGCATGAGTCAAATGCACTTTTATTATTGTTTTTTTTTTTTTGGATAAAATTATTGCAGATGGACATTTCAAGTTTTATATAATATATAATAAAAAAAATTATTTAAACTTATTTTATATTGTAGTTAAACTCTATGGTTTACCTCATTCTAACACAAGATATTATCTAAAGTTTGCTTAGAACGTGACAAGTCACATCTAGGTTGCAGGATAAAATCACTACAGTGCTGTGGTTTAGGGTGGATGCTCGTGTGTATCATTATAGTTGGGCCGGATTTCTGTCTCTCTGTAGCAAACTGTTTCCTCTCTCCTTCTTCTGATCAGCCATTATGCAAATACCTCGACTCATAAACGTCAAACAAACCCAAGACGTTAAACACCAGTTTCTCTGTCTTTCTTTTTAAAGAGAGAATAGAGCACTGCATCATCTCGATTAAACCATCTCATGAAAGATCTGACCATAATGTGTCACTCCTTAACAGCACACATACACGCTTCCTTTTGTACAACAGCTGCAACCTTCCCTGCAAAGTGACTTTGGAAATTCAGAGAGCCTGTCACACACACACACACACACACACACAACAAACATAAGGGCGTGAGGTGGGAAATGATTAGCGTTCTGTAAGAAGAGGTTTGCGATCTGTTGGTTCCTTCCCTTCTCCGTGTGCACATTCACACTCTCATGTTTGCTTTCTCTTTTGACTTTGAGAGACAGTACACACTGGTGGATTATGGGCATATATATCTACCCTTAACACATTTCTGCTTGCATGTAAACCAAGAGAGTCAACGCAATACTCCGAACCTGCTTAAATTCTGCTACGTATACTCACACACACACACACACACACACACACACAGCAGGCCATCAGTCACACCCTTTTAGAGTTCAAAGCTCCTCCATCCTTTTTATCCACTTTCCAGTCGACAGCTCAGACCATCACACTCACTAAACCCATCATTCCTTGTGTGCGTGTGTGTCCGGAGAAATGGTCACGCTTTCAGTCAGCTAAATGCTGCTATAAAGCATCAGAGAAGCTGGAGTCTCCAGCCTGCTTTCATCTCCAGCTGATCTGAGCTCAGCGCTCTCTGCATGCAGTTTTAAATCACAATAACCTTTATTAGCTCCGGCTGACCTGAGAACAGAGCTCTCACGCAGCGGTTTTAAGCTGCTTAGGGTTACCTGCCATTAGAAGACTTACTCCTGAACGCACACCGGGAGCTCAAACTTTAGTCACTGATCTTAGGTTTGGTTGAAAACACACAAATATCAAGCTCAGGACGCCCACAGGTAGATCAGGCTGAAAGCTGTTTACTGGTCTGGGAGCTGTGGAAAGCAGCTTTTAGGGATACGTTTGAATCAGCCATTTTAAAGGCTCATTATTATTTAAAATGGAGGGGAGAAGGAGTTTAGAGCCATTATTGGTGAGACAGTGATCTCTGCCTGCAGCTGGACAGAACAAATGGAAAATAGAATTATAAAACAATGCTGAAAACACACTCTATGCACACACATCCACACGGCTAACTCATAAAACTTGAGCAAAAAAGAGTTTGTTCATCTGTGTGTGTTTACAGGTTTGGCTGTGCTTGTGAGGCCTACATTTTGGAAATGCCCTTGAAAAGTGAACCTGACAATACGAAAGGCTCATAAATCATGTTTTACTTCAAATCTGCTGATATCGACAATATATCGGGTTTGGAAAATATCACCACAAAGGACGAAGCGTTATTATAATTCTGGCGAATACCGATAAATTAATATGTATTTTCATGTTATGACCAATAACTGATAAATAGACAATTCTATACGGTTTAAAAGTTTGTATTGTGTTGTTATATATTTGTAAGATGTGACAGTAAAACATTTACATTGTTACAAAAAAAAAAAAGCTATTTCATAATTGCTTTTCTTTTAAACTTTCTTTTCATCATAGAATCCCTCAAGATATCTCAAGGATCAAGATTCCACAAAAATATTAACTGCTTTTAACATTCATAGTAATGTTTCTTCAGTATTAAATCAGCATATTCAAATTATTTCTGATGGATCATGTGACACTGAAGACTGAATTAATGGCTGATGAAAATTCTGCTTTGCCATCAAAGGAATACATTACATTTTAATATATGTGTTAAAATAGAAAACTCTTTTATAATAATATAAATATATATTTATAATATAATCAAGTTCTTTTATATTGTAAAAATATTTCACAATATTACTGTTTTACTGTATTGTTGATAAAATGATGCAGCCTTGGTGAGTCATTGTTCAAAAACATAAAAAAAGTTTGAATGGAAAATATAACACTAAAAACTAATGGGAACAGATTTTGAAAAAAAAAGAAAAGCTAAATATTAAATTTAACACCTTTATTAAATCACTTTATTCTTAAAGATTTAACTTTAGGTGAGTGTTTAATAATCTCAGTGTAAAAATAGAGGAAATTTACTTTCACAGTTAAACATATCGCTAAACAAGTTCCAATATCATCACCTCTGTTAAAACACCTTTCGAGTCTGAAATGTTGTCGCTAATGTGGTGAAACCAACATGTAAGATGTTTAGTTTCTGTGTAAGATGAGGGGAAAAGCTATGTACACTTATTCTAGTCCACATTACCATGACAGGCATGCTGAAACGCACATAAAATGTGATGATGGAGTTATTTAGTGTGTAATGACAACTTGTCATTGTTCTCTAGTTGGTTTTGGTTCCCAAGAGTCTCTCTATCACTCCTATTATATTTCTCAGAGGTGTAACTATCAGTCAGTGATACGGTCACAGATAACTACACGTGTGTTGCTATTAGTAAAATGACAATTTCTTCCCTGTGTGTGTGTGTGTTTGATTTCTTCTGCTGTTTTCTCCCAGGCATTTCAGAGTGAGCTGTCAGCCAAGTATAACCTGTTTGTGTGTGTGTGTGTGTTTGTGTTTGCAGTTGCTTTAATTGCTCTGTAATGTGAGATCCTGTGAGAAAGAAACACACACATAGACACTGAAACTCTTTCTGCATCACTGTGACCTGTGACTCGCGCACACACACACATTAAAAGCATAGATATTATACTCAGTGTGTGTGTTTAACACTGGTATCCTGGAGGAGCTCTAGAGGAATTCATACCTTTCATCTCACACTCAGACACACACAATACTCCTGACAGTGAGTGGGAGAGCAAATATGTGTGTGTGTGTGAGAGAAAGAGAGAGAAGATGAGACGAGAGAGACAGATTTTGACAGAGAGAGGAGAGACCAAGTAAATATGAGCATTTCTGGTCGTTTTTTTTTTTCACTTTGCACCCTAAATATATATACTGTCTGCCATAGCAACTGCAACCACTGTGTCATTGCATTTGGAGACTCGTAAAGTTGGTTATGAACGCTATTATTAATTTAATGAATGCTCTTTTGCTGTTAAAGCTAACAGTGTTATTAGTATTCAGTTGTTATTTAGCAAAACTGAGGTGTTGCCATCCACACAAAAATTGTAACACATTTTATACACCAATTAGTGGAAAATAGTTTGAAACTGTAGCTTACTTAGGTTGAACTGCAATAAAAAAAAGCTTAAAACATTTGAATGATGGCAGACTAGATCATTTGTTTAGAAAATCAGGAGGGTTGCTCAAAAGAACTTAAATGTACACAAAACAAACCCATTTATAGAATCCTTATTGTAAAATTTGTAGTGTTATTTGCTTGTAGTTATTTATCCATTGAGAGTAATTTAGTATAGTACTGCAATACTTGTTTGTCATGATATTTAACAGCTACGTATTATTATTATGTATTTGTAGCAAAATTAACAGGTTCTGTGAAGTTGGTAAAATTGCCCCCATTAATTTTATTTTCTCTTTTGTAAGTTTGAGGTAAGAAAATTCTACAGTGGCTCAAGTCATTGTTTCAGAACTGAACAGATGTAAGATATCTTCTTGCACTACGGGAAGACCTGTCATACAGATGTCTTCCTGTAAGCTTGATGTGAAACTATCAAATGTCACAAGAAACTCGTGCAGCAGTCCAATAAAAAATATGAACTAGTGAAGTCACATTATTTCAAGGGTATTGTCATCACAACTAAAATGGCAGAATGCACTGCATCGCAAACTAAAAATAGTTTTGTTATTCTTTTGTGGGATCCCAGGTGATTTACACCCATACCACCAGCACCAGTCCTACATGGGGATCAGGGTGAATGGAAATGTTATGACACTGGTAAACAATAAAGTGGAAGAGTTCTTGTGAATTCTGTTGTATTTGCAGATTTTGATAGTTCAGTAGGGAACTTTAGCTTGACCTCTAACCTCTTTGAACTGGTGAAAGTAATATGAGTGGAAAACCTGCAGCTAACGACAGAGGAGGACCGCAGGAAACAAATCAGGTGAAGAATATACTTTTGTCTGATTGTGTGATGGAGAGTTATCATATCGCTCCAGGGCCGACCTGGTGCACTATTGCCTTTTGACTAAAAATCCCAGAAATCCTCTTTGCTTGCATTCAGTGTTTCTATCAGATAGGATATGAAAGGATTCACCTATATATTTAGATTAGGATTTCATGCAGGATATGAACCTTCAATAAAACATTTAGCTGTGTAAAAGTAAGAAACCGGTTTGTAAATTAAGTAAATACTGTTTTTAATTAAATCAGAAAGTAAAATTAAACTCTTTTTTTTTGGTGGTAGGTTTTGGTTTAGCTATACTTTGAGGGCTAATTTGTCCTAAATCTGACATAACCTCAATTTGAGGACATCCAGAGATGTGCTTTTTTGTAAAAAAACAGTATAGAAATGAGGTAAATCCTTTTTTTTAATTCTAAAACTGCAAAAAGTTTATCCAAAGTGTGTGTGTGTGTGTGTGTGTGAGAGAGAGAGAGAGAATTAATGAGTATGGGAGGTTCTGCTGTGGAGATTCCTCATCTCTCTTAGACTCCATTCACTCATGTCTCCCATTCTCAACAAGATGCCCAAGGCTCTGTGTGTTTTTTGAGTGTGTGAGTTTGTGTGCAGTTGTTATTGTGAGTGGGATATCTGTAAGCTGTCGTGCTCTCTCTCTCTCTTTCTCTCTCTCGCAGACAAAGAGCCACTTGTAGGAGCTCTGCCTTGAGAGTGGACAATCACATGACCACCACACTCTATACATACACCCGGTGTCTCGCCATGCTGAGTGTGTGTGTGTGTCTATTTAATGAGAGATAGGTGACTACATTTTCCAGTTGGATATGTTAAACACCAAAAATAAAAGTGAACTTTCCAGTCTTTAAATTTTAAAATAAGTGATGTGTGTTGTGTATATGAGTTGCCGATGTTGGTCCATTGTGGAGTTTAGACTTAATGCCAAGACATGTGATTCAGAATGTATTCGCTTGTGTGTTAAGAGGTGTCTGTGTTTATGTCTCTCTCTCTCTCTCTCTCTCTCTCTCTCTCTCTCTCTCTCTCTCTCTCTCTCCCCCCCCCTCTTTTTTGGTATTTAGTATTTAATTGGTGCCATTCAGTCCTGGTCTAATCCCGTGTTCACTTGTTTAAAAAGCGAGGAGGCCTCTTATTGGGTGTGTGTGTGTGTGTGTGTGTGTGTGCAAGCTTGTGGGTCTAACTCTGTTTCACACAGTGAACAGAAACTGAAGTGTATGTGTGGATAATTACATTTACAATTTGAATTAAGACATCTCCCCCACTCTCTAATGTGCTACTGATTTAATTCAATTTTAAGCAGGAAATAGCATTTGTGTATTATCTCTGTCTTTCTAGAATTTTGTTATTCTGTCTTTGTTCCTTAAATATTCATTTTTTATATATTTTTTGTTTATATTTACATTAATTAAACAAAAATTTTATACGAGTAACTTTCATCTATAATATTACTTCATTATAATATTACAATTTCATAATTACAGATTATTAATTCATGTATATTGTAAAAGTAAGATATCTTTTACCTTTAATTTTAGTGCTGTCAAGTCGATTAATCGCGATTAATCACATCCAAAATAAGTTTGTTTACATAATAGATGTGTGTGTACTGTGTATATTTATATTTACATATAAATATACACATGTATATTTTAAAAAAATATATGTAATAATGTTTATATATGTAAATATTTCTTAAATATGTACATGTATGTATTTATATATACATACTAGGGCTGTCAAAAAAAATTAGAATTTCGAATATTCATTGAATTTCAAATAAAAATCCACAATCGAATGCAAAAACGTTGCATTCAAATTTTAGGTGTGCGTCAGGCAGCCTTATCAGTGGCGCAAGAAAAATGCAACGACGATGTAAGTGTCATTGCATTTTAATGCTTTTGTTAGCCTATCCAGTTGAAGCCACTAGATGTGGCACTGCTACGTTGTTCATTCAAAATATTGCAGAAAAAGAGAATACCGTATTGGCCCGAATATAAGATGACCCTGATTATAAGACGACCCCCCTTTTTCCAGATGTACCTTTTGGAAAAAGGCTTTTTAAAAAACAAATCTTGTTTTTTCTCAGTAGAACACATTTTGTCTTCAATTATTTTCATATTGCATATATTTCCTATTTAAATTTTTGTTTTGAAAGTATGGTAAAAACTTGTAAAATGTACCAACAATCACTTTTTAAAAAATATACACTTTTTGATATACCATAAAAAAAAAAAACATGATTTAGGACATTTAGGCTATCCATCTAATAGTAGCCTACCAAAATCGTATTAACAGTAGAAGTTAAATCTTACTGTAGTCTTCAAATCTGGGAACTGTCTTACGTTTTAAAATCACAAAGGGAGTTTGGTCGTGATCTTTACAACACGCATTACATTACGTATTTCATGGCACACTCATTTTATGCATATTTGACGCCACCTATTGTTGTGGGTAGGGTTTTTTTCCCCCCTCTCTCTCTCTCTCTCTCTCTCTCTCTCTCTCTCTCTCTCTCTCTCTCTCTCTCTCCCCCTCCCTCTTGATTGAGGCTGATTTGCATGGCTGCTGTATTCAGTATTTAATTGGTGCCATTCAGTCCTGGTCTAATCCCGTGTTCACTTGTTTAAAAAGCGAGGAGGCCTCTTATTGGGTGTGTGTGTGTGTGTGTGTGCAAGCTTGTGGGTCTAACTCTGTTTCACACAGTGAACAGAAACTGAAGTGTATGTGTGGATAATTACATTTACAATTTGAATTAAGACATCTCCCCCACTCTCTAATGTGCTACTGATTTAATTCAATTTTAAGCAGGAAATAGCATTTGTGTATTATCTCTGTCTTTCTAGAATTTTGTTATTCTGTCTTTGTTCCTTAAATATTCATTTTTTATATATTTTTTGTTTATATTTACATTAATTAAACAAAAATTTTATACGAGTAACTTTCATCTATAATATTACTTCATTATAATATTACAATTTCATAATTACAGATTATTAATTCATGTATATTGTAAAAGTAAGATATCTTTTACCTTTAATTTTAGTGCTGTCAAGTCGATTAATCGCGATTAATCACATCCAAAATAAGTTTGTTTACATAATAGATGTGTGTGTACTGTGTATATTTATATTTACATATAAATATACACATGTATATTTTAAAAAAATATATGTAATAATGTTTATATATGTAAATATTTCTTAAATATGTACATGTATGTATTTATATATACATACTAGGGCTGTCAAAAAAAATTAGAATTTCGAATATTCATTGAATTTCAAATAAAAATCCACAATCGAATGCAAAAACGTTGCATTCAAATTTTAGGTGTGCGTCAGGCAGCCTTATCAGTGGCGCAAGAAAAATGCAACGACGATGTAAGTGTCATTGCATTTTAATGCTTTTGTTAGCCTATCCAGTTGAAGCCACTAGATGTGGCACTGCTACGTTGTTCATTCAAAATATTGCAGAAAAAGAGAATACCGTATTGGCCCGAATATAAGATGACCCTGATTATAAGACGACCCCCCTTTTTCCAGATGTACCTTTTGGAAAAAGGCTTTTTAAAAAACAAATCTTGTTTTTTCTCAGTAGAACACATTTTGTCTTCAATTATTTTCATATTGCATATATTTCCTATTTAAATTTTTGTTTTGAAAGTATGGTAAAAACTTGTAAAATGTACCAACAATCACTTTTTAAAAAATATACACTTTTTGATATACCATAAAAAAAAAAAACATGATTTAGGACATTTAGGCTATCCATCTAATAGTAGCCTACCAAAATCGTATTAACAGTAGAAGTTAAATCTTACTGTAGTCTTCAAATCTGGGAACTGTCTTACGTTTTAAAATCACAAAGGGAGTTTGGTCGTGATCTTTACAACACGCATTACATTACGTATTTCATGGCACACTCATTTTATGCATATTTGACGCCACCTATTGTTGTGGGTAGGGATGCTCCGATCCGCCTTTTTCGCCTCCCGATACCGATTCCGATACCTAGGGTTCAGTATTGGGACAGGAAAATACAACAAAGTATATCGTTTACATGTAGCGCTTCAATTCTGCATGTTATGCAAGACTCGCTCGCTCTCGCTCTTTGAGCGTGTGAGAGAAAGCGACGGGAGTCGTGCGCCTTCACACTAGAATAACCGAACGCGACCAGGGTTTAAAGGCTGAACGAATGACTGACAGCCACAGCGGAGAATAGAGTTTGTGTGAACTTTAATGTAAGGACATAAATATTCATATGTAGTTCACATTAAGCTATCGTGTGGCTTCAGAAGTAACACAGAATAATTCGAACAATCGGAGAGAAAAAAAAAAGAAAAAAAAAATCTCGGATTTGGATCGGTTCTCTCTGACCGATACCCGATCCGAGAAAAATGGCACTATCGGAGCCGATACCCGATATGAATATCGGATTGGCACTTCCCTAGTTGTGGGTGTATTATTGACATGTCAAAGTCTAGACCCTAAATATAAGACGACCGCGTTTTTTCAGATGTATTTCCAAGAAAAAAACATTGTCTTATATTCGGGTCAATACGGTAATCAATGTGGGGAAGATGTTGTCACACAGAACACATATTTATCGCATTTTTTTTAGAGGGACATCTATCACCATTACACTCATGTCTCGCACAAGAGAGCCGCATGTTTAGAAAGCTATGTAGAATTAATGTAAGTTCAACTTTTAAAAAACATGTCTCAAGACTTTATGGCGGGTTTCCCCATCCCACTGCATCTCAAGTTTTTAAATGAAGAAAGTACTCTTTGTGATTTGTTTTTCGGTCCTTTGTATTAAACTACACATACATGCATGATGCTGTTTTGTTTCTAATTGTTTAAGCAACTTTATCAATTATATAAGGTTTATAAACATTATTTTAAACATTATGCACTTTTTTTCAAAGATAGTCGTGCTATTTTATTATGCTTTGAAGAAACGTGCATAATATTTTGCTCGATGCGCCCTCTTGTAGCCTTAGGAGAGAAGCCAAAACTTTTCCCCCCCTAACTGAAATTATGCCTTTTAAATTAGAATATAATTCGAATATTGATAATATTTAAGTTAAAAATTAGAATTTAGTTTTTCAGCCATTTTGACATCCCTATACACAGTGCAAACATATATCATGTAAACACAGACTTTTGGATGTGATTAATCACGATTAATCGATTTGACAGCATAACGTTTCATGGTGTTACCACAAAGTAAACAAGCGTTAATAAAAGAAACAAAAAAAACCTGATTGTTTGGACTGATCTGATGCACACAGCACAAACGCATGGCACATTCACAGGCACACAAACTCCTTAACTTCCTGTAGGAACAAGGAAGGGTTACCTAAATTATTCTAAATTTGCTGGTGAGATCTTCTCAGAATCAGCGCTGTGTGTTTAGGGAGTGCACTGCCTATTATGGAACCTCTTTGAGCTTCCAACACACACACACACACACACACACACACACACACACACATTTGCAAACAATCCCTCTCAGGTCCTGCTTCTGAAATTCTTAGTCTTCAGCAGCTGCTGATTTGACAGGAAGTGATGAAGTCTTTTCTTTAGAGTTGAGGAGGTCAGATTCCTCCTCCTCCTCACTCGCTTTCTCTTTCTGTTTCTGATTTGTTCAGTCATAGCCGGCCGTCAAAGGAAGGGCACGAGTTTGACATCTTCATTGATGGGGGGAAAAAAAGAGGGATGAAAAGAGATCTTGAAACAGAGGGATAGACAGGAACAGAGAAGAGGCTGCAGACAGAGGAGGCAAATGTCACACAAAAAGTTTAACCCTGCAAAACTCCTTCAGTCATGCAAATCTCTTATTCTCTCACGCGCACACAGATATTCTCTAGTTCTGCGTGTCACCGCCTCAGATATCTGCTTTTATGAAGTGTTACAACATTAAACGTTAATCTCTGGGCTGCCTACCACCTCATAATATGATAAACATTGCGTATGCATGTCACAATTTAATACGCCAGATTATCATTATTGGGTCTTGCCAAACTCATTTTGGTGTCAATTTCAGTCCCTCTTACAAAGTTCACTATGTCTCTAATAATAATAACGATATATACAACATTTTCAATATACTCTACAGTTCAAAAGTTTGGGGTAAAATTAATGTTTATGCTCACCACAAATACAATAAAGAACATTAATATTATAAAATATGAATACAGTTTAAAATAATACCTTTCTATTTTATATACGTTTTAAAATATTAAAATATTTTTTCAGGATTCTTTGATGAATAGAAAGTTCAAAAGAACAGCATTAATTAGAAATTTATGTAAATCTGTAAATGTCTGTCACTGTTGATCTACTTAATGCATCTTTGTTGAATAATTATTAATTTCTTTTTTTGTTTCATTAAAAAAATCTTGACCAAAACTAAACAAATATAATATAAAACCCTTTATCGATACATTAAAAAAATCTCTAATATTGGTCGATAACTGATGTTGTACAGATATATTGTGCATCCCCACTGACTCGCTATTATGAAATTACATGCCACTTACTGTTTGCTTTGGTTTGTTTTTCATTCACATTGTTTAGTTATTGATGTGTTTCCTCTCTACTCTTTTAAGTGAAAAAAAAACAAACAAACTATAAGCTATCATAACTGCAGTGTGTGTGTTTATATTCTTGTTTATATGAGTCTATCTGTTTCCATTCTTCTCATTGAGAACATAATTGTGCTTCTCAATGGCTGTAATCACTCAGTCATAATTGGATTTCACAATCCTGTGCACACCTCAGACAGACGCATGCACATGAACACACATACAACATGTTTTGTGAATAGACAGAAGCCTGTGCCCCAGTAAAAGGTTTTTGTTGTTAATCCGTCTGTAAAGATGTTTCGTACACTATTATGTGTGTTAAACCAGCAAACAGCCTGCAGTAAGGAGCGTGTGCATGAGTGCAGAAATAACCAGCAGAATGAAATTATACAGAGACAATATTTAAGTTTGATCAGGACCATATATCAGGGAAATACAAGTTCTCCTGAACTCCACTGATGTGTTTTTATTTAAAGGCTTTGTATATTTACTTGCCATTATTTAGTATGTGTCCATGTCTTTTTGATTAGAGGGTGTGTGTGTGTGTTTGTTCATATGTTGTTTGTAGTTTTAGGGGATTTTTGTGTAAGTGTTTTTGTCTGTGCATATGTGTATGTAGTTTTAGGGCATGTCTGTGTGTGTTTGTGCGGTTAGTAGTAAAATGTGTAAAGGACTGTGTTGCAATAATCTCCCCTTACACACACACACACACACACACACATTCACATTCTCAAGTCTGAGAATAAATCATGTATTCCCTGAATGTGCAAGCAGTGTTCAGCACATGAACAATAAATTAGAAACTCTTATAAATTAAGTCAGATGCTTCACTTTCCCTGTCTAATAAATCACAGTCAGCAGATACAGCTCTATCTCCATCCAGCTCATTTCTGACTCTGCTCTTCTCTTGCTCTCTTTCTTTAATATTTGGAATTGTTTTATATTTTGAAATATGTTATTAAAAGGAAAAAAGGAACGGCGATAGTCCCTCTGGAGCATTTTGTGGAGGATCTTGGCAGTCTGGAGGGCTATTTGAACCCAAGTTTTTCCTCTCATGATCATGAAGTCCACTGAGATGCAGATTCTACTGAGAGTCAGAAGAGTGTATAAATGTGTTTGTGATTTATCGTAACTTTGTATGCTTTGTGTTGCAGGTTTGTGTCTGGGAAGGGCTTGGTGATCTACCCAGAAATCGGTGACAAACTGGACATTATCTGCCCCAAAGGGGAAATGGGGAGACCGTATGAGTTTTATAAACTCTACCTGGTGAAGAAAGAGCAGGCCGAGTCCTGCAGCACCATACTGGACCCCAATATTCTGGTGACCTGCAACAAACCAGAGAAAGACATCAAATTCACCATCAAGTTCCAGGAGTTCAGTCCAAACTACATGGGACTTGAATTCAAACGCTTGACAAACTACTACATCACCTGTAAGTAACTCCAGTTTTACTTTTGGGAACAAATTTTTCACTATCAGAACGTATTTGCAAAAGTTGTAGTACTGTAAAATTGTGAAACTGCAGTACCCTTAAAAGGACATCATATCTACCCTTAAGGTGCTACTTTTAGGGGTTAAAAAGGTACAAAGAATTCCTTTTAAAGCTACTGCTTCACTGACAAGCTGTTGTACACATTTTTTGTGTGAGTGTTGATTCACTACTAATAATCCATAAAGTTGTATTTCACAAATTAGAGTTAATCTATTGTAGTATCTATTGTATCTAAAAAGTTATTTTAAATACAGTAGATGTTAATGAGAAGTCTAATTTAATGCACATTTTACATGTGTGTTTGGGTCAGGTTTTACTTACCGTATGGGTCCAAATGTCCCCAAAAGAATAGTAAAACCAGAAATCACAATGTATTGACCAGCCAATGGTCCTTATTGTTTAATTTAAACCACGGACTATGTGATGGTTTGGGGTATGGTAAAGTATAGAAAATATCATTAGCGCTGTAGAAAAATAGAAGAAGTCTAATAGAAGTCAATAGAAAGTATGCGTTTGTTTAATATATGGAAGCCAGTTTCTGTAATTGACATAACGCCTAAAAATGAGAGATACCATTAGGGTTGCAAAGGGGTGAAACATTTCTGGTAAATTTCCGGAAACTTTCCAAAAATCCTGTTAAGTTTCCAAAATTTCTGGAATGTTTCCGAAATTTACTGGAGATTTTCCACCTTTTTGCAACCCTAGATACCATTTAGGAAAAAGAAGCAAAGTCACAGTATGACACATAAAGTCGCAATTGTGGGAAATGAAGTTGCAATTACGAGAAATAAAGCCACAGTTACGACAAATAAAGTCAGAAAAGCAGGAAGAGGCTTCCATAGTAATGGTAATATATTTGTGTAAATCTGTAAATGGCACAGTCAAGCTTTTGTGAAAGAGGTCTTCAGTGGAGGGAGGATTTTCCAGCCACAAACAGCATGCAACAGTTGTACTGAAGCGCTGATTAATCATTCATTCAGAATTAAAGATTTCCAACACGTTCAGCATAAATGCATGCTAAACCCTTAGCATACGAGATAAAAACAGCAGGGAACAGCAAGGTAAATGTAACACGCTCTTTCTGTCCCCTTTTCTCTATGGCTCAGTGTACCCACCCCCTTTACCCCACTGTCTTTTTTTAACTCTTTCCCCAAGGATGGTGGTTGGGTGGGTGAGAGAGAGGGAGGGAGGGAGAGACACTTTCAGTCAGGCATGTCTCATTGGTTGTCATGCCTCACTGAGTTTTTGGTCTTTTGGCCATGATGCCCAGACATGTCCCATAATCCACTTCACCTCTACTGACCCATCACCACAACTACACCCCCAGCAAGCTGCAGGGCTGCTATTAGATCCAGTAAAACACACACACACACATACACACACTTTATCCTTTATCTTGCTCTGGTAAACAGGATGAGTCTGGTTAAAATAATTTTGCTGAAATGTGTTTGTGTTATGGGTTCAGTGGTTTTTGCTGTCTGGTCATCTTGTTTTCACTGGTCAGCCGAGTTAATAACTCAGCGAGAGACTTTAGAGCGTGACAGTTTCACACGCATTCGTTTGCTTCTCAGAAAAAGCCTCTTGAGTAGCGTTTCTACAGTGAGCGCTATTGGTATGTCACATTTACATTGTTTACATACAGTGAGTCCCTGAACTGATTGTAGTTTGGCATCAGTATAGATGTTTTTTAATATAAGCCTCCCCTTGTGTGTGTTAAATGTAAGCAAGATGTTTCCAGACGTCTAAACTGACCACTAACTAGAACTTTTTTGAAACGCACACGTCAAGGAAGCATACTGAACTAATTACACTCTCAAAATTCCCAAGTAAAAACGCATTTTACTTGGGAACACTGTAACCCGGATTGTGTGTCCTGCCATTTCTTGTGGTTAAAGTTTATAGCATGTTTTAATTATCGCATTTATGATATTTTTGTTAGCTCTCCACGTTAATGAAATGTTGTCTTGTGGTTTGATAATGAATAGCTACCATTTAGCTTGTTCTGTTTGTGTCTGAGCAGATACATGCTGCTGCAGACCTCACTAACACTGACAAATCATCACGCGTCGCTCTGCCCACCCGCCTTGAGCGTGTCTGTCAGGCTTTTTCAGTTGCTACAGTGTCACTCCAGGTGCTTTTTATCCATCCACGAGAATCTGCTGTTTCTCCTGTCACTATATTTGCCTCTTTTGGCTTGGTATCGAGTTTCTTTCTCTCAGCCTCTGTGCCTTTCCTGTACCCTCAGTATGTTGATTTCTGTGATGCTGACAACGTTTCCTGTTTTTGCAGAGCTCAACACTCACCATATCATCATGCCACCCGTGTCGTACCCTAAAACGGCCCCTTTGGTCTTTGATTCTATCTTTATATCAATATCAATTCTCATTTTAGAACGTTTAAGTTTCAATCTAAACTCCGAGATTTAATTAATTCGAATGATTGTTGCCCACATCCCAGGATACTCAAGTCAATATGTAGACAATGTAGTCCCTACCAAGGTTCAGCGTGCTGGCTCCATAGGCCAATCCTCTTTTCCTTTATCCATGTAACTATTTGTCAAATCGTCTCCAGTCTGTCTGCAGAAGTTCTTTGAACCAGGCCGGGTCTGCTCTCCCGTCTCTCTGTCTCAGCCTCCAAGCCATACATTTTAACTTTCTCCCGTCGAGCTGTGCCGCAACAGTTAGCTCAAGTGCTCCAGACACGTTGTGCTATGCACTAAAATAATTATTTTTGATTGGTATTTTTGTCTTGTTTTCCAGTAGAAATATCTAAGCATCCTTTAAACAACATTAAATTAACAAAAAGTGTGTACATTTATAATCCTCGTTTTCAGAGAATACATCTTGCATTAATTTTATTTCCCTTTACCCCATTGGCATTTTTAAATAAATCTAAATCTAACAAAAATGTTTATGCTTAAGGTTGAAAAGATTCTCCAATATTCTGAAATACTTTTGTTTTCAGATTCTGTCATGTAATGTCTGTTATACTAATGTCAGTAAACATATTTATTAGTATACTTATTATTATTAGTTTTTTAAATATTACTTTAGAATTCTTAGTGTTGATATAAACAAATTAGAGTCACAATTTCTATTTCACAACAAATATTACCAAACCTGTATTATTTAAGTATGTTTGTTTCCAGGACGTTTAGATATCTTTTGGAAAACAAGATAAAAAATACACATAAAAAAAATAAAAGTATTTCTTATTTTATAGGTTCTTTTGTAATCAAATTCATTTAGGCATACAAAAATATGCAGTCCTTTTGACATCGCTGTCATTCATGCGTTAAGCTATGCGCGTTTTTATTGTTTGGGTATTTTTTTATGTCTGGACTGGGGTCAGTAAGTCTGTGCTTGGTCAGATTCTGTGTCTGTTTCTAATTGTGAAGAGAGATTCTGAGAATTCACTGTCTTTTATGGCCTGATTTAATTCCAGTATGTGTTCCAGCAAGACATTGGGCTGATCGTGTCACTCTTGTGTGGAGTCATGAAGCAGTACAGGTTTGAAATGAATCCTGGGTCATTGTGTGAGTGCGGGTTTCATTCAGAACCTGTTGGATGAGAGTGATTTGAGCTCTTATAATTGAGACATCGTCTTTAGAAGCATTTCTAAAGCATTTCTGCATTTTAGTGACCTGATTGTGATATTTACTTTGACAGAGATCAGCCCTAACCCTGCCATTTTTTTTAATTGATTTAGAAACCAAATCACCAGCCATTAACTCATTCATCAAAATTTTAACTCTATAAACGAATCTTGCTGAAAGATATCAAATTGTCAAAAAAGATGTGTGTGCATGTACATGTGTTTGAGAAGTTGATTTGAAAAGCATGACAATGGAAACAGTACCGTCATACAGTCAAGGGAGTGCTAAAAATGATGGAAAGAGAAAAAAGTCAGGGATGGAAAGTAAAAAAAAAAAAAGTGAGCAGTCACAAGATTTTGCGATTATCACTGCATGAAATGCAAGTAATGACCAGATGAGGAGGAGTGTGCGGCTGCTAGAAAGGCTCTAATGGTTTATGCAATGTTTTCAGGATTAAGGGAGTTAAAAAGGGCTAAATTAAGGGTTGTTTAGGGTCAGCTTCTCTTCCGTGTGACTGTGTCGAGTGTGTGTGTTCGGTTCTGTGTGTATTTTTGTGTTAAGGCTGTGTCAGCAACATATGATTCTGATTTCAGACAGTCCAGCTTTGAAGTAATTCTGACCAAACCGCTGCACCAGAATGATGTGTGTGTGTGTGTGGATCTTTGTGTAACCTCTTACCATAACTGTCTCTCAGGCCACAGCTGAAGTATGAAAATGAGTGGCTTCATTTCACTGTGGTCGCTCTGGGGTGAGAGAGGTCAAATATCACATCGAGCTGTGTGTGTTAGATGCCTGATTTAAACTACCCCTTTAACATGCACAAAAACTAAGAGCAAACGGTTGGTTTTAGCCGCTTTGTAATGTAAGAAGAATTTGGCTCTTATTGCAAATGGCTATTGAATTGCAATCCAATATCCAGTCAGCCTGATATCTTCAGCTCTCTGAAATGTTTAACCCACAACTGCAAGCAAAAGTATACTGTAAAGAACATTTTGTTGATATTAAGTTATTTTACAAGGTTACAGTAATGTTTGTTGCAGTAAAATTGTTTAATAGTGATGTTCTTTGCTGCGTTTTAGTTATTTTAGTATTTTTAGTCTTCTGACATGAACAAATGTGATAGTGACCCAATATATGAACAAATCAAACAATATGAACAAATATAACGATTATAATCTTTAAAAAAAAATTAGGATTCATTTCCTTCCATTGTTGCAGTGTTGCCTCAAAGCTTTTTTCCTGATGTGGAGTCCTTAAGACTCCTATTTGGAAGCTGCTGGGCTGCTGCTTTGTCCAATATAGTTGTTGTTGTTGTCATTTTTTTTAACGTAGAATTTTTTAACAGGGATTTTGATAAAACAGAACTTCAGGTGCCTGTTTCTAACGTTGAATATCTGAAGGATATGCAGAGTGGTGGGTGTTACACGCAGCCAGAAATAGCACAGGGTTTGGCAGACTTTCCAACATTTTACTCTTATCATTAGTTATTCTGGTGTTTGGAATAATAGTATCTATCTTGCTTCCTCTATGTTACCTCACTGTGACTGAGTGGGCCAAGTTTCTGAACTCTGAATAGGTACTGTTGACGTGCAAATGTGAGGTCAACTGAATACTAAACTGCGTTTTTTAAATTACAGTGAGCACTTACTGTAAACATTCATTCTGAATACTTCATATACAAGAGCGAGACACAAACACACACTGTGAATCTGTTGTGAACATTGGCTGAATATTTCAGTTCTGTGTTTGTGGTATATCTGACCTCTTTGGCAAGTACTAGCACAAAAAGACATAGTCAGCTAAACAACTTTTTTCTCCCCTTTGAGGCACAAGCGAATAAGAGAGAGAAGGAAAGAGACCGAGAAAGAAAGCAATATAAAACAGGGAGTTCATCTTTCTTTGTCTTATGGGACGTTGAGCACCAGGTGCACTAAACCGAGCAAGATTTCTGCGGTGTGTGTCATTTTGCCTTACGATCACTGTGTGTATGGATGTGGTTGCTGTAGTAATGGTCACTGTTGCTGTAGTGATGCCCATGCGGATGTCCCAGTAGGCGATGAAGGTCAGTGATGCATGATGGGTCACACTACCCATGGAGCTAATGCACGTAATGACTGTTTGTCTGTGTGTGTGTGTGTGTTAGAGACATCAGAACAGAAACTAATTGACGTTTAATTACATTCCCATTGTGCGCCGTCTCTGTTCTCTCTCTAACATACATAGGTTAAAAATATGGCAAGGGCAAGCAGGTCTTCCAAGTTAGGATCTGAATAAAACATGTTGAATTCTGGGAGATCCTGGAGTACTGCCGTTGAGAACACACACACACTCTGCTTTCCCCTCTGCTTCATTAATCACAAAACGCTTTACCTAGAAATGCTGTTAATATGGTCCGAATATAATAGTCATAATGGTCTGTGCTGTTGTTTTAAAATGGTCTAATTTGCGAGAACACAGATAGCCATCTACGATCAGTAACAGAATGTGCTGGTCATTTTCTTCACTTACAGGTAATTTGAGAGAATGGGTGGTAGTGTTTACTAAAGGAAGACCGAAGTAAAGAAGGAAACAAAGAAACGTTAAGAAAGGAACAATGAACGAAGGATGAAAGAAAGAAAGAATGAAGCAAGAAGGATGGAAGGAAACGCTAGAAAGAAAGAGAAAGAGAGACTACTAGGTACTACTGGCATTCAATTAAAACAGACACAATAATTACAAAATATCAAATTCTTTATTTAAAACATTGCATGTATAACACTTATAAATACAATCTTCCAATGCTGGAACAGTGCATCTTCATTTCTCCTGTCTTAGGACATTTTGCAGTGCATTATGTTGTATCATCTGGATTTATCCTAACAAAGAATCTTTAGGCAACAGAAACATAATGGGGAAAAAAGATAAGCAGCCAAAGAATACATAGCCATCTGCAAAACCCAGGTGCTGCTCCAAAACATGGCCACCACCTTTGCTCACCATCCACTTGTTAGTGACAGAAATGTCTTCTCTGAAAAACAAGTAGAAATGGCACACTTTTAAAAGGCAAACCCCATATAAAATACACATCTCTCAAAACCATAGTTGTTCTCTTACCATGAATTATCAGTCTCAGGGTGGCTGGCCTGCTCATGTCTTTCTTGATGCTTCATTGCAGTTGCCTTTAAAACACAAATACAAAAAATACAGTAAATCTTAAATTCCATAAAAAATTCTAACAAACAAATTCTAAAACTAGAAAGGCAGCTAGCCATAAATCTTGTTTAACCTAGCTAACATACGATTTTATTTTCTCAACAGGCTACTGACCAACATTAACTAATAACACCTGAACACAATTTTACATTAGTTAACTTAATGTTAATACAAGATAAGCGTTGCTCGTTAAAAGTAATGTTAATTCGGTAATTCAATAAGCTGACAAAAGTCGTTTGAAACGACAGTGCAGTTTAACATAGTAAAGTTTGTTACCGCTATGTTGACGGGTAAATGTTACTAGGTTAAATTGGTATGCAAAAATGTTTACACCAACACGCAGACAAACGTACATATATTTTTACCTTGCTTATTTTCTCGTAAGGTGCATCGACACACAGCGCAGATGTTCTCCGGAACTCTTCCGCTCTCGCGGGTTCATCCCCGGGTAAACCCTGCGGCGCTGCTGCGCTGGTTCCGTGTCTTCCTCGGATGCGAGTGGCGTGGCGCAGCGCGACTCAACAAAAGACAATATAGAACCGTATACTGTATGGAACCGTATGGAACAGTAAAGTGATGCCCCGGTATATTTCTGACATACAGATGTACTCCAAGCACTCGTGCTGTTTATGACACGAAGGACAAACTGATTTTTCAATCACTACAAGCGACGTAACATCCAGTGTAGTCAGTCCCAAGCTGTTGCGGCGTTGTAGACACGGTGTAAGTCAAATCTTGTCAATCTAAATGTGAGGAATGAGGAAAATAAAGCAGCCTCAATAGAATGGTGCCAAAGAGGCCATTACGGCAAATACAGTAGTATACAGCAGTTTAAAAAAATACAGTAAGTCACAGTATGTGGGGTTTGACGTCACAGAAAATTCCCATGATGCAAAGGGTATTACAGTTATTTACTGTAAAGCGAATTTGCAGTATTATACTGGGTGATATACAGTAAATAACTGTAGAAATTATAGAAATGTCTGACAGTGAAGAAAAGTTAAATAAGTAAAGAAAGAAAGAAAGAAAAAGAAAAGGATGGATGGATGGAACAGGAGAAGAAAGAAAGAAAGAAAAGGATGGATGGATGGAACAGGAGAAGAAAGAAAGAAAAGAGAAGGAAAGAAAGAAAGAAAAGAAGAACTGTAAGAAAAAACACTGAAAGGGCAGGGAAAAAATAAACAAGGAAGAAAACCCAAGAAATGCAAAGAAAAGAAAAAAGGAATCAAACAAACAAAAACAAACAGGAAGAAAGGGGGAAAAACAATCAAACTGCAAGAAAGGAGTGAGTGGTTACATGATAGAAGTGTTGAATTCCATCAGTCCAGTGATCCATGCAGAGAGAGAGAGAGGAACAGCAGGCCGATAAAAAGAAAAGGATGGATGGATGGAACAGGAGAAGAAAGAAAGAAAGAAAAGGATGGATGGATGGAACAGGAGAAGAAAGAAAGAAAGAAAAGGATGGATGGATGGAACAGGAGAAGAAAGAAAGAAAGAAAAGGATGGATGGATGGAACAGGAGAAGAAAGAAAGAAAAGAGAAGGAAAGAAAGAAAAAAAAGAAGAACTGTAAGAAAAAACACTGAAAGGGCAGGGAAAAAATAAACAAGGAAGAAAACCAAGAAATGCAAAGAAAAGAAAAAAGGAATCAAACAAACAAAAACAAACAGGAAGAAAGGGGGAAAAACAATCAAACTGCAAGAAAGGAGTGAGTGGTTACATGATAGAAGTGTTGAATTCCATCAGTCCAGTGATCCATGCAGAGAGAGAGAGAGAGGAACAGCAGGCCGAGCCTTCTCTTGTTTCATTCCTCTCTTCGTGAGACCTCATGAGTGTTGCTTCATTTTAAAGGATTTTCTACTGGAACAATACAAGCTTTGTTGAAGATAACAAACCATCACCCCTAAAACACACACACACCATTATGACAAACATACTTGCTCTGAACCTGTTGGCAGAGAAGACAAATGTACGTTTTTGGTATTCACGTTAAGTTCCGTCTGTACTTGGATGTAGAATTACAGGGGAGTCGGTGAGGCTGGAAGGTTATTGCATTTTAATTTTCTTCCACAACACACACACACACACACTCCCATTGAGCTGCTCTTCCTGCGGATTTAAAGGTCGGCCGTTATGCGACTGCAGGACCAGTGCAGCGATCTGATTGGATGAGCTTCTGGAAGCAAAAGAAGATCTAATCTAGCTGTGTCTGATCTGATGAGTTGTGTACATGTGTGTGTGTGTTGGAGTGACCTGTCACTGGCTCTGTGTGTTATTTCGACTGCATTAGAATGAACACTGAACCAAATCTCACAGACAATCACACATGCTCACCCACCGAAAGACTGAAAACCTTTAGCAGCTACATTTATTCGTCTCCCACAAAAGCTGTTTTTCAGATCTTTCTGCGACTACATTTGTCTTTTCCCTGAATGCTCAGAGCGGAGCTGTTGGCTACTGTGGCGAAGCGTCTTTTTCTTCCGCTCTTTGTTTCAGTTACTCATCAGTCAGAGAATCGAGGGAAACAGCACTGGGCTCTGCCGACTGAACATAAATGTTACAGTTGTCAAAAATATTTGTTTCGAAAGTCTGACTCAGCTGTGGTTGTGAACATTTGATGCGCGTTCATTGAGGTGTGGATTTTCTCATTCTGTGAGACGTGATGGGAGAACTTCAGCTCAATCAGGGCCTGTCATGTTGATTTAACAGCTGCATGATTATACTTGAAAATATGGCATAACGCTTGCTTCGAAACCGAACTATTCTTCAGTCCTTGATGTTAGAATCTTTCATATTTGGAAAAAAGGAATGTTCACAGTATGACTATAATTTTCCAAATATTATTATTTTTTATAATTAGTAGTAGTAGTATCATTATTGTAGTTTTTGTTATTAACATCAATACTAAAATTCCATACAATGACTTAAAACACTAGTATACTGTAAATTACCATCATTATTTTATGTATTACTATGTATTCAATTTCATTTATTTTTTGCTCTTGGTGCTTGTTTACTGGTTTTATCTGCCTTATTTTATTATTATTTTAACTTTTAATGTAATTGTAATTCCTTTGAATCACTTTTGCATTTTAGCTATGAAAAGTGCTAAACAAAGTGTTATTAGTTATTACAATTATTATTTATTATTCAAATTATTAATATTTGGTACTAGTTGTCAGGAGCCACAGAACGGGGTAGCTAAAAGCCATTACATATTTTATTATTTATAAAATAATAAAATATGTAATGGCTTTCAGCTAACCTATATTATGTTGTCATTAAATTGCATTGTTCACACAAAAAATCACTTGAAATGGCCATTTAATCAGACTATATAATTGATCTATCACTATATATTTGCCTATCACTATTTGTGAAAATACTGCCCCCAAAATACTGTAATATTACTGTGTTTTGGTTGTTGTTTCTACTTCAGGAATTGTGTGTGCATTTGTGTACAAGTCTAGATATGTGTGAGTGTGTTTGATAAAATATGAGGCCGGAGATGGCTCCATGGTGGCAAAAGAATGAGAGTACAGCTACAAACAAACGCTGATACACACACACAAATAGCGCACCCACATCTCTCTCTCTCTCTCTCTCTCACTCACACACACACACACACACACACACACACACACACACACACACACACACACACAGAGGCAGATGGTAAATCCCCAGCCCCTTCACATTTTTCTAATGTGTGTTTACACCTTGTTTTAAAATTTAAATCATGTTAATCTCCCTGCGTGGTCCTTGGGGATTTGTGTGTTTACGCTATATTCTTTTTTGAAATAACTGCTTTGTTCTCTGTAATGATTTTACTCTTCTTGGAATTAAGTTCGACATGACTCTGACTAGAAATGAATAGTCTAATTCCATCCATGCAGCAAATTTCCTTTTTTTTTTGCACAGGGGCAGGAAACTATTAAGGCCGAAATGTTCTGACCAGCTAAAATCTAGCAGTGATGTAGTGACAGAATGTCAGAATGTGGCCGCAAAAATGCTTCATAGCAAATCCGTCCTATTGCTAACAGTACACAGGGTGGGATTACCCTGCCTGTCTGGAACGTGTGTTGTGTTTTAGCCTGGAGTGAGTGTGTGCTGGAGTCAGGATGGGGTGTGTGTGTGTGTGCGCGTGTGCACAGCAACACCGTGTGATGCTATTCCGTGGTTGGAACAGTGACAGGTTGGCATGGTGCTACCGTAAGGAGACTGGCACTCTGCCTACTGCCATACATCTCAATCTGCATGACATCATAGCAGCTCCTAGCAACCACACACATCACCCCTCCCCCATACACGCCCACAAAGGGCCATTCACAAGCATGGTGCCCTGGCCTTTCTCCCTCACTGGAGTCTCTCGCGGCTCTTTCTGAGCACAGATCCATCCTGCCACTATAAAGTTTCCGATACTGGTCAAAGCAGTGATAACTAGAAGAAAGAAAAGACCTTCCTCTTCAAGTGATGGTAATATTGAAATGAAAGGGAAAACCAGTGTTGTATTTTTGCTGGGCTCCAGACAAAAAAAAAATAATAACAAGGGAGACAAATATTTTTGGGGAATCTTGAAATATTTAAGAGCCAAATGACTTTTTTAGCTGCCAAATTACAGAATCTGTCATATTGATGCTGTCATTGAAGTAATCCTTATTGTGATTGCTCCATATAAATGTCACACTGTTTCTTAAGAGTAGTCCAGCTTATATAAAAAAAGTTGTTAAATATTGTGCTGATAATGGTTCCAACATCTACAAAACTCTGTTATGAAAATTTTTGAATTAATGGTTAATGGTTCATTTCAAATCAAACATAACTAAACAATAATTAAAGGGATAGTTCACCCAAAAATGAAAATTCTGTCATTAATTACTCACCCTCATGTCGTTCCAAACCTGTAAGACCTTCGTTCATCTTCGGAACACAAATTAAGTTACTTTTGATGAAATCCGAGAGCTTTCTGACCCTCCCATATACAGCAACACAACTGAAACGTTTTATGGCCCCGAAAGATAGTAAGGACATCGTTAGTCCATGTGACATCAGTGGTTCAACCGTAATGTTATGGAGCTACGAGAAAACTTTGTGCTCAAAGAAAAGACTCTATTCAGCGATTTCTTTTCTTCCGTGTCAGTCTCCGCCGTCATTCACATGAGTACCACGACGCATGCGTGTGCATTCCTCTGCTTGTAAACAAGGCTTTGTGCATGCGGTGAAGACTGACCCGGATGAGAAGAAATTTAAGCTATTCTTGTAACTTCATAACATTACGGTTGAACCACTGATGTCACATGGACTATTTTAACAATGTCCTTATTACCTTTCTGGGCCATAAAACATTTCAGTTGTGTTGCTGTCTATCTATGCCGTGTCAGAAAGCTCAAAAATATCTTAATTTGTATTCCAAAGATGAATAAAAGTCTTACAGGTTTGGAACGACATGAGGGTGAGTAATTAATGACAGAATTTTCATTTTTGGGTGAACTATCCCTTTAACAGTTTAATGAGGGAGTCGGTTGCAATTTTGTAATGGCTCTGAACGATTCACTCAGAACCAGTGATTCTGATTCAGTCTGCTTACTCACAAGCAAGTTTAAGATTTGTTATCACTTATTCATTCAAACAAACCAGTTTATTAGTCATTTGTTTGCAGAATGGATATCACAGCTCGCTCAGATGTATGTTGTTGTTTTTTACTGACACAAAATGTGATTTTTGATTGATACAAACTATATTTAAAATTCGAAAATGCAAAAAAAGAAAAACATTTTGACAATTTTAGTTGCAGTCTAGAGATCTAATATGGTGTTTTTCATTTAAACCGTTTTAAATGCATAATATGTTGTTAGTAGTTTTATCATGTTATTTGAACAAGTAAGCAAGTACTCGCAGTGTGCTACACCTCCAATGTGGAAAATATAATAATGCTACAAAATGCATTAGTGTGCAAAATGGGACACACCTTTTGTCTGATTAAATTGATCAAGAAAAAAGTTAAAATGATCTTCTTGAGTTTGTTTGTCAAATTAGTGTCATAAATAAAGTGTCATATCTAGTGAGGACTCATCGTAGTATGTGTGATGGCTGTGAACGTGTGTGTTTTTGTGAACAAGCATATTTTCTTATCTTACCTGTTCTATAGTTCCTCATTAGTGCTTACACACATGCACTCTCGGCACTTCTCAATCACAAATCTTAATGAGCACGAACTAATGGAATCTAATAATGTGTATGTGTGTGTGTGAACTTGTGCGAGTGTAATTGGGGGTTAAATTGAATGAAGGTGGATCACCCGCTGTGACAATATCGGTTTATTTAACTACAGAGTGGGAGTGTGTGTTTGTGTGTTTTGTATACATATATGTGTGTGTGTGTGTGTCACCTATTCAGAGCAAGCTCACTTTCTCACACCTATGTCTTTCTCAGACACATAGCAGAGATGCAACATGGTACATTGTGGCATATTTTTAGGTCTGTTTGTGTCTCAGATCTCTCAAACTCACAGGGATCATTCTGTAGGAAACATTGAGGCTTCTGGGCCTACGCAAGAAAATTCATACACATGGCTTTTCTTACTGCATGGCGGCGTGTGTGCGTGTGTGTTTGTGCATTCCCATGGGATCAGATTACTATCATAGGGACTAGTAACAGGAGAATACACTGGAGCTTTTTTCATCTTGTCCATATTCTGAGACACACACACAAACGTTAGTTTGTTTTTGGATGTTTCTAAGGTAATATTAGGTTGCAATGTCTGATTTAAGGACTAAATGAGTGTTTCCTTAGCCAGAGACTGTGTGTATACGTGTGTTTGCATGTGCTTGTGTTTTGCGTCTGATTTATAGAGGTAAATTAGGGTTTCCTTTTCCTGCTTTGGTTTGCAGCAAGAATTCCAATCAAAAGTCCTATAAATCTAAACCTAATTCGCCAAGACAATCATCAAGCCCCTCTCTTTCTTTCTCTCTCTCTCTCTACAGCAACTTCTAATGGAACACAGGAAGGGTTGGAAAACAGAGAAGGTGGGGTTTGTAGCACGAGATCCATGAAGATCATCATGAAAGTGGGCCAAGGTGAGTTATACACACACACACCTTCTTTATCTTCAGTATGTCCAAAGGTAAAGTAATTTAAGCCCCATTTGGTGGATGATTAAGTCAGATGACTCATTAACCACCAATTAGATTTTAGTTAACCATTATCCAAGTTAGCATGACTTCAGACTGTCCACACTTCATATTTCTTCACACAGAATACACAGTTTCTGCCCTTAGATTTTGTACTCTGACTCATAAGCAGAAACAGGAAGTTAGATATAAAAGCATCCTGACACCAAAATCAAAACGAATACATTCAAACATATGCTGTACTGAAATTAATTTCCTTGAATGTTTTGTTCCTAATTAGTTATGTATGTGATTGTATGTTTCAGATCCAAATGCACCAGATCCAGATTTAACAGACCTCCCAGACCAGGACCGGGACAATGAGATCAAGGACCCCACAACCAGCCCTTCCCGCAAGATAGACCGAGGCAGAGACGCAGATGGAAACGGATCTATAATGCCCGGCAGAGGTGAGGAAACACAAATCATCTGTGTTTACACCAGCTGGTTTGGGATGATGATGGTGTTTTCCTATAAATGACATTGGATATTCAGAGGACAAACTGATCGGAGTTCAGCAGTGAAGATCTACCACAGTAAAATTCACTAAGAAAGCCAGTATATGAAATGCAGCAATGCAGAGCTACTGCCTCCCTCAGGCAGCTGCGTGTGTACAAGAGAGAGACAGGAGTTAATGTAGCATGTCTTTATCACGTCCCAGCAGCCATTAACCTACGGGAGGTCTAAACTTCATTAGGAGAGAAAGAAAGAGAGAAACAGAGAGACAGAATCATTAGGAAAGAACCGAGCGACTCGTGCTGCAGTGATCACACCGCACAGATTCTTGAGGTCAGATTCTTCTGCTATGAGAGGACACATTACACTCTGACATAAACTGCTATTGCATCTTCTCAAAATCGGTTAGTCGGTGGGTTATATGAATGACTCGTCGACTAATTTATATAATTAAGCTCGGTTCAGGATCACATGATTCCGTTTGGACATTCTTCAGTTATTTAGTCCACTTATACCCTGCCACTTTCATACAATCGACCTCAAGCTTGCATTCAGGTCTGCCTTCGAGGTCTGCACGGGCTTTAAACTGAAGCCCGAACCCGACCCGTACCCGAGATCGTCTGACCCGACCCGACCCGACCCGACCCGAGCAGCACAGTTAAATTTAGAGCATGAACCAGACCCAAACCCGAAATCTTTTTTTCCCCCCCCACAACGAATAGCCAATAAAAAAAAAAAAAGCTGTATTTCACGATTGCATGCAACGGTCAGTAAACAAATACATGTAAAGAAACAGAATCATTAAGGCTCGGCCAGTTCACAAGGCAAAAGAAAAAACACTTACCAGTTATGAAATTTTATGAACATCAGGTGCAGCGTTCACATAAATTCTTACGAGTTTTTGAATGGTTGTATACGATAAGACGATAATTCTTCCATTGTGCAAATTATGGTCATTTTTGTCAGTTAAGGCTAGTTAGCATTTGGCCTGCTTTAAATCAGACACAGAGATGCAGTGCGGTAAGATTGCATTTATTTGAATTAATTAATTATATCATTTATTTGAATTAGCGAGAGAGAAAGAGAGAGAGAGAGAGGGATGAAAGTTGCGTGTGTGAACCTACGTCTGCGCGCCTCTCTCTACAAGCAATGAGGCTTAGTTACTTCAAAAACAGCGATTTTACATTCATTGCAGAGAAATATAAAGTTGCGAGTCAGTAGCCTGTCAAAGCTATTTTACTAATAAATGTTTCCGTGCTGTATTGTCGTTGTCGTGTGCACTAATGTGTGTGCGTGCGTCTATGAAAGCAGCGTAGCCTACTGCATATAGTTTTAGTTTAGCTATAAACCCGAGCCCGAAGCTATTCATTAAACATTAACCCGAGCCCGACGGGTCCCGAAATACTAGAAATACCTCTAGTCTGCCTCCATCCAATCAACAGTTGGTGGATAGAACCAAGTCCTCACTCTGTATTTTTTCTTTTTTGATCAAATGTTTTTACTTGGATGTACGTTGCAGTATGGAAGAATATCTGCTGCTACTTCTATTTATTATGACTTTATTTTAATTCAATACAGACTGTTATAAAAACAACACTCATGATGGAACACACAACACGAAAATGTGTATGGCGCTGGTTTAAGACAATGAATTTAAAATTAAACAAACTATTTTTAGAGTGATTTACCCATTAACCCGAGCCCGACGGGTCCCGAAATACTAGAAATACCTCTAGTCTGCCTCCATCCAATCAACAGTTGGTGGATAGAACCAAGTCCTCACTCTGTATTTTTTCTTTTTTGATCAAATGTTTTTACTTGGATGTACGTTGCAGTATGGAAGAATATCTGCTGCTACTTCTATTTATTATGACTTTATTTTAATTCAATACAGACTGTTATAAAAACAACACTCATGATGGAACACACAACACAAAAATGTGTATGGCGCTGGTTTAAGACAATGAATTTAAAATTAAACAAACTATTTTTAGAGTGATTTACCATGCAAGCTGTGAAGCTGAAGCGCTACCATTGAAATACATGCATCAAAAGTGAAATGTTGAAATACAAACTACACTACTGTTCCAATGTTTTGGGGTCAGTAATTTTTCTTTTAAAATTGTTTTCACAAAAATATTAAGCAGAACAACTGTTTTCAACATTGATAATTGCAAGAAATGTTTCTTGAGAACCAAATCAGTATATTAGCATGATTTCTGAGGGATCATGTGGCACTAAAGACTTGATAAAAGGCTGCTGAAAATTCAGCTTGCCATCACAGGAGTAAATGACATTTAAATGCAGTTTTGATGAGCATAAGAGACCTCTTTAAAAAAAAAAAAGCTTTTGAATGGTAGTATAGTAAACCTCACTAATCAACTATTTGATGATTAGTTGACCATCGTGACCCATCCCTACTATTAAACTACAAATGCTATGCTGCTTAAATTTTATGTATGCCATTGAAATACACAGTCACAACTAGGGATGGGCATTCCAAGCAAAAATAATATTCGAAAATCGTTGGGTATTATTCGATTATTATTCAACAAACACCCATAAACAGAGAGAGAGGGGGAGAGAAGGGATTCATGCTTTCAATCTGTATGATAAACTGTTTAATTCAGAAGATAGGCTATTAACTCAAGCCATATAAGGATTGTAACGTGCTGAAACATATTAATATAATAAACAACCAAATGACGGCACTTATTAACATAACAGTCCGTCGATTAACATAAATCAACTGCTCATAATCCTAGGACATTTCCATAAAAAAAAAAAAATTAATAGATACAAGATGGGAGGAAAAATATTTTTCAATATCTTCTGTCGCAGTAATATCGTTGGGTAATTATACTGTATGTAAACAGCGGGCATCAAGGAGTCGTTATTAATATGCAGGGCATTGAAATCGCTTAAGAACGCGCGCTTGTTTTTTTACTTTCACTTTCGAGATCTGCGATCACATACGGAGCAGCACTCGGCAGTATTACCACACATTTTACAAGATTAGATGTTTGTCGGTGGTGCTCAGGATCTGCAAATCATTCGCCATCATCCTATCAGTCATCTCTCCTTACTCTGTTTATGTGGTAAGTGAAATGTTATGTACTGTAATGTAACAGGCTACCGCTAGCAAGCGGCTAACCATGTCCCTTTAGTGGCTCCGTAGAACGTGTTATTTGTTTTCTGCGCCTTTCCGAACAACACAGATTCAGCCACACCTCTAACACAGTCGGGAGTATTTGTGGTCCGGGCGGAGCACTTATTTGACATCGTCCCAAATTACTGTAACCATTATATGCTACAGAAGTCTTTTTTTTATGCCACGCAAGTCTACAGTGTGCGCGTGAGACAGTGTGTTCTTATTTTGTCTTTGACAGCTTTTGGGTGCTTTATTGGCAGATATTGGCCACATGAACGCGTCACCACCGCATCAGCACGGAAAACATGGGGACATTTTTTAAGACCATAATCGCACAACCTATTCGATATTCTATAATTAAATCAACTAATCGAATATTCGAAAATCGTGACCCATCCCTAGTCACAACTTTGTATTGTTCATTGCTGGACTACCATTTGAAAGGATTATTCCAGTCTGGGTGTATGTTGTTTAGCTTCGTACTGCTGTTAAATATACTTGATAACATGGATTTTATTGTCAAGGAAAAATGTGTATTCGTAATGCCTATTTAGCAGCAGGAGTCATCGGTAGCTGTTTCAGCTGGCAGCGCAACAATAAACGCAGCAATGGTTTTATTTACTTTAAAAGTAGCTCAGTGCCAATGCTAACAAACTCAGAAGTTTGATTCTACAGCCATCCTCGCTTATCTTTGCCTCAGACAACAGAGAGTGACTATAAACACTGATAATGAGAGTGTGTGTTGCTGACATTTATGCCACGCAAGTCTACAGTGTGCGCGTGAGACAGTGTGTTCTTATTTTGTCTTTGACAGCTTTTGGGTGCTTTATTGGCAGATATTGGCCACATGAACGCGTCACCACCGCATCAGCACGGAAAACATGGGGACATTTTTTAAGACCATAATCGCACAACCTATTCGATATTCTATAATTAAATCAACTAATCGAATATTCGAAAATCGTGACCCATCCCTAGTCACAACTTTGTATTGTTCATTGCTGGACTACCATTTGAAAGGATTATTCCAGTCTGGGTGTATGTTGTTTAGCTTCGTACTGCTGTTAAATATACTTGATAACATGGATTTTATTGTCAAGGAAAAATGTGTATTCGTAATGCCTATTTAGCAGCAGGAGTCATCGGTAGCTGTTTCAGCTGGCAGCGCAACAATAAACGCAGCAATGGTTTTATTTACTTTAAAAGCAGCTCAGTGCCAATGCTAACAAACTCAGAAGTTTGATTCTACAGCCATCCTCACTTATCTTTGCCTCAGACAACAGAGTGACTATAAACACTGATAATGAGAGTGTGTGTTGCTGACATCATTCTTACTGATAGTTAAAGGGGTGGTTTACTGTTTTTTTCTAGGCTTGATTGTGTTTATGGGGTGCAGTCTAACATGTATTAATGCTTTGTTTTTTGAAAAACGCATAATTTTTCACATAATTTACCTTTATTCCACACCGCTCTGTCCCTTCTCTGAGAAAAGCGCTGATCATTTCCTTCTTTTATGAAGCCCCTCCCTCAGAAATAGGCGATGGGCTCTGATTGGTTAGCTAGCCCAGTGTGTTGTGATTGGCTAAACCGCCTCTAGTGCACGTCTAAATGTCCTGCCCCTCACCTTGTAGGTTGTATTGTAAACAACGGCGTCGTTAATATCGCTTATCAGTTTGAGCCCGATTGAGAAGCAGAGGATATTGAAGAGGATCGTGCAGAACCTGTGCAAACATGGCTTTTAATGGTAGGCCTATGTTTTTTGTTTGTTGTTGTCTCATACTTTTAGATACGCTGTTATTTGCAAATGCTACTGCTTATGTTAGCTTTTAATATACGGTTTTATCCTGATTAAAGCTTTAATACAGTACGGCAACTGCACGCGCGTCCATGTTTAACGCTTTTCATAGCTATGTGAAAATAAGTGTATAATTGGAACAGTTCATTGTTGGAGCTGAGCTGAAAGAGAGAGAGAGAGATGCAGAGCATGTGCAGAGCAGGGGGACGCGAGGAACAGTATTAAGAACCACTGCTTTAGAACATTGATTTTGAAACTTGTGAATCCATTAGAATCGTTAAGACGACAGAATCGCGATTCATATATGAATAGATTTTTACGTGCACCTCTAATTTTCTCTTCCTCTTCTCTAAAGCAGCTCAGCATGGCCTTGCCCCCTTTGCTTATAATTCCCGAGGGCGGGATTTATCTGGGTTTGTTACGTCATGAACCCGGGAAGTAACTTGTTGTAGTCCCTACCAGCCGTTTTGTAGGCATTAAACTGCGAAAATTTTAAAAGACGATATCTCCGTTTGCATTGAACTTTCAGCTTCGTAACTTTGCAGATATTGTTTATGCTCAAACAGCAACATTACACACTAACTAACGTTAAAAAAGTGAAATCGCAATCAACCACCTCTTTAACAATGAAAGAGAAAACGAGTGTGTGTCATAATGTCATAATGTTGTTCTTTTTTGTTTTCTTTTCAGACACAAGAAACCAGGATAACAGTCCCGGGTCAGTGGAGGGAATTTTCGGCTCCAAACTGGCCCTCTTCGCTGCCATTGGAGCTGGCTGTGTCATCTTCCTCCTCATCATCATCATCCTCATCGTCTTGCTCCTCAAGCTTCGCAAGAGAACCCGCAAGCACTCACAGCCCAGGGGCGGGACTGCCCTGTCACTCAGCACTCTGGCCACACCCAAAGGAGCCGCCCAGGCCGGCTCAGAACCGAGTGACATCATCATCCCCCTGCGGACAACAGAGAATAACTACTGTCCACACTATGAAAAAGTCAGCGGAGACTATGGGCACCCCGTCTACATAGTGCAGGAAATGCCACCCCAGAGCCCCGCCAATATCTACTACAAAGTCTGAGAGAACGCGAGGGAAGCAACCGCAATAAGAACTCGTTTTTGTAAGGTATCCTGAATCTTTTTTTCATTACCTAACCCCATCTGCTCTGTGTGCAAGAGGATGGAGAGGGAGAAGTGGAAAAGAGGAATGAAAAAGACTATGCGGATGATATTCCTCTCAAATTTCCTTCCCTCCGTCCCTTTTCCGAACACTACACTGACCGAGTGACATCATCATCCCCCTGCGGACAACAGAGAATAACTACTGTCCACACTATGAAAAAGTCAGCGGAGACTATGGGCACCCCGTCTACATAGTGCAGGAAATGCCACCCCAGAGCCCCGCCAATATCTACTACAAAGTCTGAGAGAACGCGAGGGAAGCAACCGCAATAAGAACTCGTTTTTGTAAGGTATCCTGAATCTTTTTTTCATTACCTAACCCCATCTGCTCTGTGTGCAAGAGGATGGAGAGGGAGAAGTGGAAAAGAGGAATGAAAAAGACTATGCGGATGATATTCCTCTCAAATTTTCTTCCCTCCATCCCTTTTCCGAACACTACACTGTGTACGTGTGCGTACCGGTCGCTCTCGATGTGTGTGAAACGGCAGAAAACCTCCCCAAATTGTGTGGCACTCAGGCACGGACTTCACTGCTGAAGAACAGCCAACAACCAATCACAGAGGGATGCTAGAGTGACATCAGAAAGCAGGAAGCTCTCATTTGTGTTTTTTTGTACCGTTGCGACTTCACTTAGTTTTGTTGTCTGTTTTTCATCTCTCAATCCATCACAGTGTTTTGTTTTCATCAGTATCAACTCGATTCTTGCAGCTTTCACCGTCTCGCTCAAAGAAAATGTCTTAAACACTGTTATGAATGCCGCTCTCATATGTCCTCTCATTTCCTTGCGTCTCTCCAGACACTCATTTTACATGCTGTAGAGGCAATTGAGCAAAAACTCACACTCGTACACACTTTGGTGTTCACGGGTCAGTAACAAACAGCTTCTCGCTGGAAAAGCGAGTGAGTGAAATAGGGAATTTAATATGTAAACACCAGTGTCAGACCTTCCAGAACTCCCGGTCTGCTTTTTGTTCATTTGAGAATTGTTTCAGTTGAAATTCTCTCTCCTCTCAGCCGAACACAAGTAGTTATTTGCTATCTGTTGTCAGTGATGCGTGAAGTGCTGAATAATATTTGTATCTTGTCATTATTTTTTTTTCTTATTCTATCTCCCAAAGGTTTGTAGGTCAAAAACATCTTTAGGGATTTGCCTCTACACCATGAGCCTATGACCTCTTTTCAGTCACAGACATGCTAACGTGTATCTTTGCATAATTTAGTCCACTAACATGTCTTTTTTTTTTGTCTGTTTGAATGTAGACATGGATTCTAACAGTATGACCGTGTGTATGTAGAGTCCCATGCAGAAGCCAAAAATCCATCGACATACAGAACATGTGAAATTATGCCTTCACCTCTCCCTCCTCTCAGATATGCACATAAATTATCCCTGTTTGCATACAAACACACACAGAAAAAAACATCCACGAATCAGAGGATCAAAACAAGCTCACCATATCATCCTGGAAAATCTAGTGCTAGATCTATTTTTATATGGACTGCACGTGAAATGATAAACAGCAAACAGTGGTGGCAGGTGTGTTTACGCCTATGCTAATTTAAAATTAGCTGCATTTGCATCTGGCCTCCAGCGCAGCCAATCAGAGGAAGCCCAATATTTCTCGTAAAATAGATTTTTAAAATTATATTTCGATTAGGGTTTATTGCTGTTGTTTTTTGTTATCGTTTCTTCTTAATTTAGTTTCTAAGGCCCGAGATTATGTAAATAATGTATGTTGGGAAAAAATGTTGATATAAAGTTCCATTTTATTAGAGACCCTGTTAATGAAAATATAATTAGGATTTTTGAAAATGCAAAAGCTTTTGTAAATAGTCTTTTTTGGAAAAAGACATTTTGTAAGTAAAAGGTTTCCTGTCTCATGGTTTTCTCTTTTTATTTTACTTTTTTTCCCGTTTCGGTTGGTTTTTGATTAAGGAGAGGTCCCTGTATAATGGGTTTTAAAAGGTCAGCCTAAAGCAGCATAAAGACATACAAGTCCCTTCACATACACACACGCTGACACACACTTTATCCTCCCTGTTTCACAAGGGGATGGTGGTATTTTTGTTTTGTTTTGTTTCGTTTTTACAAATGCTGTGATGGAACCAGGTCAAATATTCCATGACATAGTTCATAAAGGAGGAAAAGAGGAGAGAGAGAGTTATTACTCAAGAAATGCCTGAATACACACACACACACACACTCACTCTTACTGACTGACCCACCAGTCAATCTTATAGCACACAATATACATACATATAAACACCATCAGACAGGGCAAGCACCAGCAAACTACTTTAACAAAACTAAACCAGCAACAGCTTGTGCAACTAAACTAATTATTTATGTGTGTTTGTCTGAGCTGTTTAAGGCAGTTCAGGTCTTTAGGATTGACCTTAGAAGAGCACTTTTTGAAATTCATGGCTTTGTTTTTTTACCCATAGAAATGCACATGGGTGCACTGACCCTACCAGTCAGCGTATTGAAGTGGATCAGTCGCGGTATCACGCTACAACAAAATCATTTTCTTGCACAGTAATTTTGTCTTGTTTTCCAGTACAAATATCTAAGAATCTCTTAAAAAAGACGGATCTGAATGCAAAATGACAATACATATATGTAATCTTAGTTTCAGAGAAATCTAAGAGATTTTGGTGAGATTTATGCTTAAATAACTAAATACAGTCCTACATATTCAGATATTTTACTGGAAAAATACATATATATATTTTTTTTGCAGTGCATTAACAAATGTTAACCCCAATTTTACCATAAACAGTGGCTTTCTCTGTACATGTTTAACAGCAAAAGCTATGAATAGTTTGTGTAGTTTTATGGATCAGCACTGCTGTGGGATCTTATTCAGTGACTAACTGTCTTTTGCTGCTGGCTTTTTGCCGCTTAGCTTACACATTTGGTTCGCGGCACTCTTAACAGCTGAAAGGTATACGCTTCCTTTGACGTTTGTCTGTACCATAACAAAAAGGTGAAAAAAAAAACATTCAGCCATCTTGTTTATCAGATTAGACTTGAGGCTCTCCTCTCTAATGCTGTGGTCAGACACCGGTGACATTGTGTGGATCTTACTGACTTCAGTTAATAACATTTCTCCCAGTGAGGTTGACTTATTTGAGGAGAACTTACTTAAAACCCAAGCATTCACACAAACAGACGCACACACACACATACACACACTCGTACACACACTCCCCCTCAAGCAAAGAGACAGATTGGTGGTGACTTTTGACCCTGTAAGGATTATCACAATATTATGAGAGAGACAAATCTAATGAGAAACCCTTTTCTCTGGCCTAGATCCATCGCATCACACACAGTTCATCCACTCTTTCACAAAATTGACTTGTTCATAGAACGGGTCAGTGTAGTGCTGAGGCCTTAGGCCAACCCCGACTCCCACAAAAAACGCTTGTGCTGCACAATGTTTCCTCCTGCTGTTGCCGATTTTTTTAATTATTATTATTATTATTCAGTGAACTACATTATTATTGTTATAATTTTCTTTTACTAAGATTTTGTTTCAGATTTCAGTATTATTGATTTAAGTTTTAATGTATGTGTTGGCAGTGCTGACGCCCCTGTGGCGACAGTGTTGTTTTGTTTTGGTAGAATTCACACAGTGTCCTCAGAGTTCCCCAATATATGACACTAAAGCCAAGTCTCAGCCCTCAGAAAGCGTTTTAAAAGGATAAATAAAGTTTTTTCCTATGGAACCTGCTCGTCTCTTGTGTTTCTGACTGCTTGTCTGTGTGAAAGACACAGTAAGAGAGAATGAATGAAATTCGAGTGTTCATGTGTGTTTGCAGCAGTCGCTTTCTGTTCAATGTACTCATGCTATATGTCAGTTTTTCTAGAATACACACAAACGCAAACTGTGCTGCTATTTCAAACACTGTCTCCGCGAGTGACGCTCTCTGTGTCACAAATATTTCCTAATGCCTCTGGGTATCTTGTCCCCGGCCACTCAAGACTCGCACACAAACACTCTTGTTTGACTTCAGCGCATTAAACTTTCAGTGAGTCTATAGTCAGTCAGTGGCTGGAGTACGGAAAGCATTCTGTCTCGTGTCTGTCGGCATTTGTGGAAAATGTCTATCGTCTGTTGTCTGCTATTTTGATCTGGGTTAGCATTATATATAAAAAAAGAATTTGACCCATATTTCTCATTTATAATGCAATTTAATTTTTTTCTGCAACATCTGACAGTGTTAACAAAAGCAAACATGAGATAAAAACACATTTTCTGAAGCGACCGTGCCATTTTATCTCGCTTGCTGTTCAAACGCTCTGTATCACAAGTGCAGTGCTGTATCAGGTGAGCTACAGAGCAAGTTTACTACATCAGAAAATCCATACATATGGGGGGAATATGTGATGCAGACATCAAAATGTATTCGTTTACAAATAATGCACTATGGTAAAAGCTTTTTGAGGTCATAACATATTATTGTAGTAAAAATAAATCTTTTTTAATCAATGATCTACCTCCATAATCATAATTTGTGTGAAAAGCTAGCAACTGCAGTTTTTGGAGTTCTGCAAAAATGTAGTTAGACGCACGTATTTCCAATAAGCTTTTTGAACTACGATTGGCCTACAAACTGCGCCATACAGCTATTTTGACCGTTAGGGTGGGGTTGAGAAGTTCTTACAGATGTAATGATGATCATGACAAAGTAGTTCAGGAACAGAGATATAATTATATTTAGGAATGATATACAATTTACTATATTCACTAAAATATAACTCAAGTTTAGTGTGTGCGAGACAGAGACACAAGGAGAGACTTAGAGAGTATTAGGCAAGTCATGTGACAGGTGATCAATCTGCACAAGACTGATATTAGATTTACTGCCCACTCACCCCTAGTGCATTCTGGGTAAATGCCGTGGGCTCTGCAAGCTCCTATCTGCTACCATTACAGCCCCCAGAGGGAGGGAGAGAGAGATTCTACAGAGAGAACCGGAGGAGGCAGTTCAACGGGTGAAGTTAGACATCAGCGCAAAGACTTGAAAACAGAGAAGGGAAGATGTTCGTAATTCTGTGAAAGATTGATTTGATTTGATCATCTGTTTGATGATGCAGCGCTAGATGGAAGAGAACAATCAAGCCTGAGATCTCTCGTCTCGTCAGTAATCCAATCAGACTCGAACACTGAACTGCTCCCTGCAGCTGCCATCAGATCACACTTGATTAGTATCCTAAGAAATGGTGTCCTCCTGTTTCCAGGCACGCAAAGTTCCTGTGTCCTCGAGTCATGACTTCACATTTCAAAATGCTCAACAGCTTTTTAAAAAAGAGGTTACTTCAGTTGCATTTGAAAAATGTAAAATGTAAATAAGCTGGCCTAACAACAAAATGTGAATTTTGTAATAAACAGGCCTCATTATCATGCATTCGTTATATATTTATCATATATTAGATATTATATAAACTCTCTATGAATCTATACATTTTACAATAACACAAATGACTTCAAAAGATCAGCAAGTTTTTTTTTTAACACAATCATTTTATTTAGCATGGATTCATTCTGTTGATCAAAAGTGACTAGATTCCTGTTTCAAATAAATGCTTTCCACAAAAATATTAAGCAGCACAAATTCTTTTAACATAAGAAATGTTTCTTGAGCCCCAAATCAGCATATTATAATGATCATGTGACACTGGAGTAATGGCTGCTGAAAATTCACAGGAATAAATTCTTTTAAAATATATTAAAACAAAACAGTTATTTTAAATTGCAATCTTGTTTTAAAATACTATTGTTTTTACAGAATTTTGAATCAATATAATATACAATATATATAGAATAAGAATATAATTCCATTTGACAACTTTGCCCTTATTTATCTAATGTCTCAAGACAATTTTTTTCTCCAAACTATAGCTTAAACCCTCATAAGTTTACAGACTCACACATAGAGAGTTGTGTTTTGTCTGCCATTGGTCTCTCTGGGTGTGTTTGTGTACACTCATGACGCGGGAGAAGGCTTCATATGTGGCGCTGTAAGAGTTCTGAGAGCCGCAGTCGGGGAGTAACATAAATTATTGAACTATAACGTCTGCTACCTTGCAAAGCAGAGAAGGGGAGATTGATGCCTAGAGAGTGAGAGACAGACAGAGATGGAGGTCGAAGGATTATACAGTTATTTCATTCTCTTCCTCTATTTTACTTGGTTTAATTGTTAATTATTCTTTAACGAGCTCTGTAGAAACAAGTCTTTCCTCCTCTAAATCACTGTTTCCTCCACTCTCTCCTCTCTCCCTTCTCTGCGTAGGACATTTTTAACAGGGATCCCAGCAAGAGCAGCAAGAGCAGCAGGAGAACTCTCTTTCTCTCACTGTCTCTCTGCTCTTTCTGCCCCCTAACTCACTCTAATTCCCAGTGATCTGTAGGGGGGCAGTTTCAGGGTGGTTTCATTCATGTCCTCTCATTTGTCTGTGTCAGTAGAGTAGCCACTCTCTCTTTCTTCTTTTTTTTTTTTTACCTGAATACCTGAAAACTTTGGAAACTCAGTGCACAAATACACACATACAACCCCTGCAGGACAGGACAGGACAGGACAGGACAGGACAGGACAGGACCCCCCCCCCC
>NW_015505527.1:1107949-1122200 GCF_001515645.1 Sinocyclocheilus grahami
GTACATTAATGAGGAAAAAAAATTACTTAAATGATTTTAGCAAATGGCTGCAATATAACAAAGAGTGAAAAATTTAAGGGGGTCTGAATACTTTCCGTACTCACTGTGTATATATATATATATATATATATATATATATATATATATATATATATATATATATTATTTCCAGGCATATGTAAATTAAATTAAGTCACTACTATAATTGTGCAAAATACTTCTAACACTTAACAATGTTAACATGTTTTACTTGTTTACTTATACATTATTAAAATCAATAGATGCATCTTTTATTATAATTTAATGGACCTGAGCTAATATTAACTAACAATGAATAGTTGTTTTTTAATAACATTAACAGACATTAATAAATAGTGTAACAAATATATTTCTCATTGTTAGTTAATGCATTAACTAACTAATGGACCTTATCTGAAAGTGTTACCAAAATACAGTTTTTCTGTTTTAATATATATCACCTTAGATTAGGCCTGAAAACACACACACACACATATACAGTACAACAAAATGTGTACAAAAAAATTAGCTGCACTATATCATATCTTTCTTACATCTACACAAGTGCACAAACCTGTCTCTCAGATATGTTATTAGTATCATGCCAACATTAAATCCTAAACTGTAAATCATTAATTGTCTAAAGGGAGTGTGTGTCTCAGAAACAGAAATTCACTTACGCAGAAACAGACACAAACTTGCACAAGGCAGTCATATTTTTTGTGTGTGTCTATGAGTTTTAAAGGAGGGTGACTGTATGAAAAGTGGGGCCGTAGTCACAGAGGTTCATCTGATGTGGCCTGCTCCACTGCCTATTAAATCTTAATGTATTTATGATGAAGCCGCATGGACATGATAGCGAAGATGAGGAACCTGCTTTACTTCCTAACTCAGAGTTTGAAATGCTCATCCAGAACTCACTGAACCTCGCTCTTAAATTCTGTCTGACGCTGGAAAACCAGCCTGCTGGAAATGTGACCTAAATACCACACCACATGCTCACCGAGTTTCTCTCTCTCAAACACACACACACACGTCCACAGCAAATACTGCCTGCTCGCCCCTCGGCCGGCACACACAACGTATCCAACGGCATATAAAACAGATGAGAGGTCATGAACCGTCCAGTGCATCTCTCTAATGAGAGAGTTTATGTGTGTGTTTATTCAAACAGCAACTGAATGCACTGCATTCTTATTTTGAGCGTCTTCCAAAAAGGATTTGTTGAGGTTAAAATAAGGTGTGCCTGATAATTAGAGCATTTATACTTAAAAAGCGCATATGCATAAATACACATAAATATGATCATTTATAATCCAAAAATAAAAGACCGTAACAAAATGACTTATAATTTTCTCGGAGCCTGGCTGGCTAAAGTCTTGGCTGGACTCTGCCGTTCTGCTCACTGCATTTCATAATGGTGGTGAACAAACTAGAAACTCTAATTCAGGGATTACTTTCCAAATGCACTGCAGCAGGAATTCACATTACATTAAGAATATAGAAATGAGGGTTTTATGACTAAAGATTGAGTTGTTGTGTATTTTTTAGGTTCAAGGCAACTGGAAAAAACTCTGAGAGGCCTGAAAACAAGCAAGAAAGAGGTTCTTATAAATCAACAAGATTTGTGCAACTTATTGGGAAAACCTAAGATTTATTCAGGATGTGAAACACGACCAAACCCTGTTCCAAATGAGCCCTGACCCATATGAATCATTTTCTCTCTCTCTCTCTCTCTCTCTCTCTCTCTCTCTCTCTCACAGAGAGGTGCTCTATGGGTCAAGTCTTTTATTGTTATTGCCATGTTGTGAAGTGGACTTCAAATTTGCAAAGGCCGATGAACTGTAGTCATTTAGATTTCATTTCTGAAATAGTGCCCTTAAACAGATGAGTTCATGAACCGCCACTGCATCCTGTTTTCCGTGGAAACCTTTTGACAAATCTGCACCCAAGGACCAAATTCTCAGCAGAACACTGCGAAATTCACCAATCATCAGTCCATTTATGCTAATGCTGTTATACATTGCATATGAGACCCAGGCGGCACTGTTGACAGCCAGACTTATAAGCTCATCTTAGTATCATCTTGGGAGACCATGAGTGTTTAGAGTTTTGATGAGGTGTGTGTATGAAGTTAGATTATTTATATGACTGTATAAACCAACTCGACATTACGTCCACGTGTCATACACACACACACGCAGATCTCTGTGGATACGGTCAGACTGCCAGGCTAGGCGTGTAAAACTGAACCCAGCAGAGTGGAATCACTGTTTCAGCAAATTTCATTTGGACAATGGCTGATCTTGTTTATAAAAACCTGATATTATATTCTTAAAATACGCATCTCTTGCCATTCCCTGATTTCTATGTGTTTGTGTTCGAGATGATCGCATTTCTCGTTTTCCTGGAATAGCTTAAGACTGTCACACAGATCTGCTCTGACTAAAACAAACTCTCCTTCTCTCTGTTTCTCTCTTTCAACGCACCCGTCAAAAGATAAATAGAAAGTGAAAACAACCAACTGATGTCAGAACACAACTCATCAGCCCAAATAACAAATATTTGATTATTTACTTTCATATATAAAACAAGAAATATACAGTTAAGCAGCACGTCATTCCTTCGTTGCTAAACTCGACAGATAGAAAAGGCTTTTTTGCATGTATCTGAATGCAGTCAAAAGTTACTGAGGGATAGAAAACATGAGGGATTTTGTCCACAACAGACTAGTTGGCCAAGAAGAAACGGACACTTAATGCACTGAGAGCACAGTAATCATATTGGTTTTCATCAGCACATTATGGTTTAGTCTTTCCATTTCATCCGTTCCTACCGGCTGATGAAATCATCGCAATACAACATTTGGCCTTTCTTGAAAGTTGTTTTGTCTAGAAAGCATCTGCCAAGAATACGTGCAACTAATGATGATATATGAAATTAAATTTGCTTGTAACTCTGCCCAAACAACCACCGTAAATACGTTTTCCCCTGTAAATACAAGACAACATGGAAAGCAACATGTTCGAATCATCACACATCTGTTAAAATATGCATTAAGTAAAATTCAGCAAATGCATAAAAGGGCATAAAATACAAAATGTCAAACTATCTTGGCTTTGGTGACGTTTGCCGTACTGTATATTTTACGAATTCTACTTTTGCTTCTGTGTCAGAATAGGTTCTAATTTAGTTCCTTGCGTACAACAAACCTCATCCATTTCCTCTATCCCTATTCTCGTCCTATGCATTATATTAATTGGCAAACTAGTGAAATTTATTTAAAGAGAAAACGCTGCACCAAGGAGCTCATTTAGCACTCCAGGATATTTGAATATTAATCACAATTAAGATGATGAATGGTACGTGTGTGCTAGTCCTATCTGTGGAGATAAATAGCATTAGCATGTGCCAAGCATATTAAAGTTGTGTTTCAGGACAAGGCAAATTAGCCAGAGTGTTGCTAATGCTAACTTGGCTGATGTGTTGCTGTAGCGTCGGACTCAGGTACAAATCATCTGTCCTGCAGATGATGTTTGAGCTCAATCCAGAGCACTCACGAACGTTATGGGAGGTCGTAAGAGGTTGTATAGCGGTGGAGTGGCTGCTAATAAACCTTAAAACAGTATTAAGAGGTCAAGGCGCTAGGACATTAACTCGGCCGGCTTTCTGGCCTGTAACTTTAGGTATCACCAACGGACTATATTGGGTGAGAAGGTACATGTTATGTTCCTCATATTAGGCAGCTGTTAACACATGCTTTACAACCAGGGAAACTGCTGGAGCAAATGAGATAAGTTTACTAATGTGCTGCCAATTTTTCTGTTCTGATACTTTTTTTGAGCATACACAATTTTTTTCTCCACTCCACTTTTTTTTTTTTTTACCTTTTTGGTTATGTGCCTGAAACCATCACAAAAAAAGGACACTGAGCTTAAGAAATTAATTTACGATACAATATGATAAAATCCCAAAAACAAGCAAATTAAAAATAATGCTGTTATTAAACTTATGATGTAATGTAACTATTAAAAGTTACTTTCTTCGGTATTGTGATGAACATGTGAATAAAACAAATGGTCTTTTGCAACCAGAGAGAAGACTGTCATTTTCAAGGTAAGATCAAGTTATGATGTTCTGAATAAAAATGTTTTAAAACATTTACCAAAAAAAAGAAACACACTGTATAGGTGAATCCTCCACAATAACATCAGTAACATCCATTTAGAAAATATAAGGTGAATTTTCATTTCTTGCCATTTTCAAGCAAGCAAGCAATGCAAACACAGAAATGACATTACATTGAAAGCAACATATCAAGTTATTTTGTTTCTTGGCCTTTTGAATGTTTAAACATTTTTGGCCTTTTAAATGTGTAAATATTTGGTCACACTTTATTTTAAGATCCAATTCTCGCTATTAACAAATGATTAACTAAACATTTTGTGTCAATAAACTACTAATTTGCTGCTTATTAATAGCAAGGTAGTTGTTAAGTTTAGGTACTGGGTAGGATTAGGGAAGTAGACTATGGTCATGCAGAATATGTGCTTTATAAGTACAAATGAACAGTCAATATATTATTAATATGCATGCTAATAAGCAACTAGTTCATAGTGAGAATTGGTCTCTGTACTGAAGTGTTACCAAATATTTTTAATGGCACATACTACTTTAAAACATAATACAATAATTAAGCAAGAAAATATGGGGGGGGGGGGATCTCAGCATGGACAGAAAAACACTTTCTCTGAAAATAAATAAGAAAAAGTTACAAGATATTTATTTAAATACTAACACTATATTGCGGTGTAAATTTAATAAGTACAGTGTCAATTTACTTGTTGCTGGAAAGGTAATCTAATGCGGTATCACATGTTATTTGAAAACATCCCTAACTTGAGATGTCTGATCTGAAACTGAAACTGAATGAAAAAAAAGAGAAAAAACTTTCTCTAATGAGACTCTCTTTGACGGAAATTCAGTCTATAGTCACCTGCTACACTAAAGCAGTTCTGTTCATTATCAGTTCTGTTGTGAAAAAAACATGAGATCTGATGCGCTGCAATGTAAAACAACTCCTGTTCACGAGAAAGATGATGCTGTCTCTCTCGTAATGCTGCTCACATGTTATGAGCGTTTATTTAGAAATCCTGGACTGATCCTTTTATCTTTTTGTTTCACGTAATTTAGACTTGGTACATGTTCCACTACAGCTCGCCCACTTTGTTCTGACCGTTAACATTTCATCTTTACCGTATCTTCAGACAGCACAGAGTACTCAAGCTGCTCAACCCTACGGTTACGCTACGGGAAACACGTGGCATTTCAACCCAACACACAATCAACACGCAAGACACATGAAGATAATCCAGAGTTATCCTTAACTAAAACTAAAACTATAAAAATTCTAATAAACATTAACAGGAATAAAATAAAATATAAAAAACTTATTTCACTAATTGCCAAGTTAAACTAGTAAAATAAATACTAAATAAGCTTGAAAAATTTATGAAAATGACAAAAACAACAAAATGAACAATACTTTGAAATAAAAACAAAAGAAAAAAGTAAATCTAAAAATAAAATTTAAGTCAAAATATAAAAGAAAGAAAGAAAGAAAGAAAAAGTCTTTGAGGAAAAAATAGAAACATCATATGCAGGGTATTAAAATTATGCCTGGAAACCTGTCATAAATTGCCAACATTCTGAGTTAGTTTAAGTCATGCATTGATTCATGTTGTTCATGATGTGACGTATTAATGCACTGCTGCAATTTTATACTTTCCTCAGTTCATTTTTAGCAGCAAGAAAACAGTTTTCTTGTCTAATTAGTATGACATATTATTTTTCCCAGCATTACTTCTCATTAATGATCAGTATTTCAGACGCTATGGCCAGTGGTGCGGCTCACTAATAACGTTAGGGCATCAAGCAGCAGAAACACCTACTAGTGACTAACAGTACAGTAACCTGATGAACTCCAGGGATAAAATCACATAAGACTGCAAGAAAGAGAGTAGTATAAGTCTGTTATATGTCATGGAATAATCTGAGAATCACAAATAAAGCCTTTAAAGCTATAAAATAGGCTGACTGTAAGGAACACAGAAGATCTAATTATGAAGCAGCATCTAGAAACAGCCATAGAATTTAAGGCTGCGAAACCTGAGCGAGAGATTGCTGGGAACAAAAGGAGAAAGAGATACTTATAGTAATGTTTTTTGCTTGTTTATTGCCAATAGTTTTTTTTTAAGGTCTCTTAAGAGCGTGAAATGGCCTTGCATTTTCCCACAGCTCAGGATAGTTATCTGGGGCTGTATTACAAAAACATCCTAACCCAGAATGGTAATTTCATTAATTTTTTTCAAAATCTTTTTCAAATCTTAAAACGAATTAAGAGAGAAAGTTTCTGCAAAACAGCCCTGGTGACGGATCTGGGACGTCATTTTCCTGCAGTTACGGTGATCAGTCACATGGCATTTACAGCTGAGGTAATTGTCCAACAATTGTGTCCATGACATATTTCAGCATTGAGATGAATGGGAATGCTAACGTATTATAGACATTCTTAATTTATAGCTATTTGGAAAGAAGATAGTATTTTGTGCTAGAAACAGGAAATATTAGATGACTTTACACTTGCTTGCTTCTGCCACTTTTCTTTTCAGGACACATGCAATGAACTGGAATGGATGTTGTGCCTTTTAGCGAGCTAGCTGCTTATATGCGAAGCGGTCACAGAGGGGTCTGATAAAGCCTGTTTTCTATTCTGTTAAGCACTCTCATATAATATCAATGACAGCTAGAGACGACTCTTTCTCACCCCTCACACATACAAATATATATCCTGCTCATGAATATGGCGTTAAAGTTGGGGTTGTCAGTTCTGATACTACTAAAGCTGTTGATGAGAACCAAATAGCCCCGACAAAGGACAAATTGGCCCTCAAAACAAACACAGAAAAAGACAAAAAGTGCATAAGAGAGATGAAAGGAGACTCTTCATCTACAGTCGACATGCTTTTATTTTGCATTTCGTCTCATTTAATTACAAATTATACTGTCAGTATAACAATTTATTTGTTCCCCTAATGCATGAACTTAAACCTTTAGTTCATGTTCTCCAGCATGTTTTGAGAATGAGCATATTGTGCTTCAGTGGTTCATGTCACAATATATATTTATTTGATTAGTGACCTAGAAATAGTGCAGAAGCTTGAATGTTTCTTACAGTAGCATACATCGTAACAGTTTTAAAATCATTCCTAAATCATTCTAAAACCTTATTTATTTACAGTTTTAATTCGATTTTAAATCCCATATTTTCTGTGTGGACCTTTGAACCCTACTGTACAGTATGTTTTGTCTGTTATATTATACCTTACCCTTGTGCACTGAGACACACACAGGCTAAGACACGAATGGCTGTGAGACTGAAATGTCACTTGTGTCTCATTCTTTTGCATCAATCACAAACACCTTCTATTTCCCCTCCATCTGTCCTTTCCAATGGGCAGCTGCTGTCTAAATAGCAGGGTTTATTTCCCATGCAGCTGAGACAGTCGAGGTTTATACGTGTCCTGAAATCACTGACCCTAAACTACTGCTGGTGTAAATAAACATCTGCCTGGTTTGTCTGAACTCTCTTATATATTTATTTTGCCAACAGAAATGATCTGGAAATGATGATGTATACACTTAAAAAGTGAGTCAGTAAGGAAGAATATTGCAGAATATAAACACTGGAACACTGGTAAGATAAATGCTCTTTGAGGAACCAAAATCCTGCTGAGAGCAGAGAGGCATAAATATTTTGTTGACAAACAGGCATGAAAATGTGACATCAGAGCATTTTATCACAATGACATCTTTAATTAAACTGTCCACAAACACCATGGGAGAGAAAACTACTGCTGCTGCAGAGTGTTTTTGCCTGAATAGTTTTTAAAACTAGAATAAACTGTTCCTGAGCTTTGATATTATCTCTCAAAACCGAGTAATGCGTGTGTCTTTAGTGGATATTATGATTAATTAGTTTCATTCAATAATTCAGTTATTTCTCTATAAAATATGAAAATGTCAAAAGAACTAGACAATAACACTAATGACAGTTTAATGACAGTGTTCAGTGCTCAGAGTTTAATTTCTTCACAAGAAATTTAAATTTTTTATATATCACCTTTCAGTGAAAATCACTTCAATTTGACACACCAGTCCACTAACTTTCCTTAACCTAGGTAATGCTTGTCAACATGCAGAAAAGAAAATGAAGCGAAGATATGAGGATGAATACCGAGCATTCAGAAAGGATTAGGAACCTGTGTGAGAAGGTATCTATGTCTGCTTTGTGGCGGTGTAATGTCACAACTTAAAATATCAAATTCAAAGCAACACCGTGAACAAAGCACCTAACATTCAGAGCAGGTTCAGAGGGCAATTTGAAGTTTTTCAACTTGATTCCTGAACTAAGAATGAGTACCACTGCTACATAGACACTACTTTCCACCAAACCTTCCCATTAAGCATCAGTGCAGTGCATTAGTTCATTAAATCAAAACATCCCTATGGCTCCTTTTTTAGTTCTTTCCAGGATCAGACTGATTTTGCCAGAGCAGTTCTTGAGTTAACTTACTAAATCAATATACTGTATATATATTTGAATCATGTCTGATTTTAAATTAACTATAAACCTGCAACTCCAAGCTCAAGTGAAATAATAAATTGAAATTAAAGAATGTAAAATGTCTGGGAACATGCAATGACATGCAAGAACCAATCAATAATTTTTTTAACCAGTTGTTGAAGTTCTTCAATGAACAATAAGCTTGAATGTGACCCTGGACTACAAAACCAATCTTAAGTTGCACGGGTATATTTGTAGCAATGGCCAAAAATACATTGCATTGGTCAAAATGATAGATTTTTCTTTTATGCTAAAAATCATTAGGATATTAAGTAAAGATCATGTTCCATGAAGATATTGTGTAAATTTCCTACCGTAAATATATCAAAACTTCATTTTTGATTAGTAATATTCATTGCTAAGAACTTCATTTTGAAAACTTTAGAGGCGATTTTCTCAATATTTAGATTTTTTTTGCACCCTCAGATTCTAGATTTTCAAATAGTTGTATCTCGGCAAAATATTGTCCTATCCTAACAAACCATACATCAATGGAAAGCTTATTTATTAAGCTTTCAGATGATGTATAAATCTCAATTTCGAAAAATTGACACTTAAATTGTCTTGTGGTCCAGGGTCACAATTAGTAATAATAAAATTAGGAATAACTGAGTAGCTGAGATCAACACATCAATACAACAACTAATTGGTAATAAACAGGTGTTATTTATACACACCAACAGTTTTACGAGAGTTTGGATTGTTAGAAGTCGATCATTATGACTTTATCTTTTATCTGCAGCAGCTGAACGTGTGGAATTTTAAAATGAATCAGTCGTCCTGTTTTAAAGTTCACAGTGGTTTAACTAGTCTGCCTTAATCCACTTTCAAAGTCACACTGCGAATTTATGGGCTACCCTCTGACCTTATGAATTACAAACACATGCACACACAAACACATACGAGAGATCAGAACCAAAAGGGAACATGTGTAGGGAGCGAGAGGGAATGGGTGTATGGATGATGTCCAGACTTCACAGGCTTCAAAAGAGAAAGAACAAGATTAAGTTTGTGAATGGAAAGGAAGACAGAGAGACGTGGAGATATGAAACGTAGGGTCTGATTTATAGCTTAACCCATTTCATTTGTTCCTCTTTTTTCCAGCCACATTTTCATCTTTACTGACTTCATCACATTCTTTGTTTAGAACTGACTTTGTGCTACAGTACACTCTTAAAAATAAAGGTGCTTCACAATGCCATAGAAGAACCTTTTTGTCTAAATGGTTCCATAAAGAACCTTTAACATCTGAAGAACCTTTCTGTTTCACAAAAGGTTCTTTGTGGCGAAAGAAGGTTCTTCAGATTACAAAAACGCAAGAAAGAGATGGTTCTTTAAAGAACCTTTGACTGAATGGTTCTTTGTGGAACCAAAAATGGTTCTTCTATGGCATCGCTTGAAGAACCTTTTGAAGCACCTTTATTTTTAAGAGTGTAGCTACAAACTCACACAATATTTCTATACTGGAAAAGTGGTAACCTGCAATTATTACTTCAAAGAGACATTTCTACCTGATCAATCTATTAAATGGGTTCATTTAGGTACATTTAGTTTCATTCTAATGTATTTTTGCCTTTATTTGATAGGACAGTAAAGATATGAAGGAAACCACAGAGCAAAGAGAGGGTTACAAGATTGGCAAAGGACCTTGAGGTAGGACTTGTTGCGAATAAAGTGAATTCATTTAAATTAATCAATTATTTAGAATTTTCAGTGAAGTTTGGAAAAAAAAAGAATACACAATATTTCTATACACTGGGGAAAAAAATTAAACTGAAAATATAACCAATGATTTACCTGATTACTGTATTTTCTTTTTGGTTTATATTAAAATTCTGTCGTCATTTACTCACCCTCATGTCATTCCAAACCTGTGACTTTCTTTCTGCTGTGGAACATAAAAAATTATTTTTTTTAAGAACGTTTCAATTGTTTTTGTCAATACAACGAAAGTCAGTGGTGCGACTAGGTCACCTGACAAATGATCAGCTGATAGTAGGCTATCATGTATCAAGGGTGTGTGTGTGACATTATAATGTATTTTATGTATGTTTTTCTCATGAAAGTTCACGTGATAAGTGTGGTGTTGTCAATAGTTTAGGATGTTATGCATACATACACACACACACGCCCCGACCACAAAACCAGTCATAGGGGTCAATCTTTTGAAACTGATATTTATACATCATTTGAAAGCTGAATAAATAATCTGATAATCTTTTTAAGTGGGAGAACTTGCACAATTGGTGGCTGACTAAATACTTTTTTTCCCCCACTGTATATATAATTTTTTTTTTTCTCATTACACCCTTTCTCAAAGCGGAATGAAAAAAGGTGATAACATATGTCATCCCGCAGACGTTTGCATAACCTTGAACAGTCTCGGATGTGCACCACAGGTCGATCCCATATTTGTCTCCCACTGGCAGAGTGTCCTCATTAGAGATAGTTCCTCTCTGCAGGACAATCTAAAGCACAAACGCCAGAGAAGAGCATCTAAGGCTGAGACAGAAGGAAGAACACTTTAATAAATCTCTGCAGTCCATTCAAATACACGTACACACACACGTACACACGTTAGACTCGAGTTTATGGAGGGTGACACACACACACACACATGTGGCTAAGATTAAGTGATATCATGTATCAGCAGTGATGACTTTACCAGAACTCACATTATAGCAGGCATGACACTACAGATATCACACACACACACACACACACACACACACACACACACACGGTACAGGGATTTTCCCAGCCAATCAATGCAGAAAGATACTCATGCTATCCAATTTTCAGTTTAATTCACTCAAGATTTCCTACCATTCAAAATGAATAGTTTGCAAGTACATGTGGAGGAAATAGAAAAATAAATCTTGACTGTGTGTGCACAGTGTGTTTGTTTATGTATATGAATGCCTGTGTACATACGTTTAATTAAAGGTCTATATTTGTAACAGATGGAAGTTGGATATCACAGTGCAAATATAATGCATTTCATCATTATTATTTTGGACACATAAAAATATTTGCACACACAAATACAAGCAAACACATCCTTCTACTGTATATCGTGTGTGGACTTCCTATTACATCTACTGTCGTTAATTATAATCTAATTATAGTCATTACAGACTAACCCTAATAGTAATTTTTAGCATTTTGAATTTTTAATTAAGACATGATTTACTCTCTTTCCTCCCAGGGCCAGCCTCACAAGGTGGTTTGGTCAGGTTTTGCAATTCTTGTGGGTATATATTTTTCAGAAATTTAGTCCCCAAGTACAAAAAAACCTGCCCACGTGCATGCGCACACATAAACACACAGGTTTTGCAACTCTTCTGGGGACATTTGCAGAAATTTCATCCAGCCCATGTGCGTGCAGCCGTACACACACTCACAAACCATATGCCAGAAACCTTGTTAACACTCGACTAAACACAACTAAAGAGAGACCGGGTAAACAGAGCTTTTCATCAACACTGTACACAGACACAAAGACAAAACAAGAAAACAATATACATCAAAAATGTTCTGAGCCTGAAGGATCTGCTCAGCTGGAAAAAAAAAAATCAATCAAACAAACAAGAGCAATTTCATGAAGAACTAAATAATTAAAAACAATGTGTCAACTGGTCTCCGGTTAATTTTTTAAGTAATCCTGTGTCAGAATTATTAATGTTATTTTTAAGCTGACACACTTGCGAGTTTCCAGTTGGAACAGTTCGACTGTGGTTCCGTGCATAACAAAGACACTAACACAAACTCATGTGAGCCCCCAGATATTACATTAATTCAAACGTACAGTTTTAGGTCACCATCTTGTATACAAATGGAAAAATTCTGAACTCATAGCAGCTTAGAGCATCAGTCCCGAGCTCAATATACAGTAGGACATTCAGAGGTGATTTTTCAAAATATCTAAAAAGCGTAACACTTAGCTGCTCGTTAGCAAAGTATGCATTAAAAGTTTGCTTCTGTGTGCTTACAAAAAAATCGTAAGTTCTCATCAGTATCTCAGCCCAGAGGACATTTTCTCCCCCCCCCCCCACATACACATAAAGCCCCGGAGCATAGTCTAGTCTCAGTAATTAAAATGGGAAACACCTTTAACTTAAAACTGAAGAACTTTGTGTGTGTGGTGTGAAATATTTCTCTGGTTGTTCCTGTTCTAACCTGTAATCTGAGGAGTGTATCTTTCACAATCCTTTAAACTGAGTAGAACAACTGCCAACATGGATGATAAATCATCCAAAAAAAAAAATTATTCAGTCTGCTTTGCGACCGCAATTTACAAACAAATTTTCAGTCAAATATGTAAATATTGATTTTTTTGGAATTTTGAACAACTGTAACTGTGAAGCCACATCATGCAACGCAGCACAGAAAGTGTGAGCAATAAACTTTTTTTTTTTTTGCAATTCAAAATATTTTCAATCAAGTTTCTGTGACACTGTAACTATAAAATTGTCATCAGTAAAAATTAGGTGGTCCTGATTAAAGTTTTATTTTTATTTATTTAAATGAAATAGAACTAAATTAATATCTGCCCTTAATACTGGTGCATCCCTAATTTTAAATATTAATAATTCAGGAGGCTAACTTAATAATTAAGGCTGTAGTGCCTACTCTGAAATTATTCAATTATATGTGTTTGGTCAAAACCATTTATTTCCATATGAATGTAAATATTTTACAAAAGTAGTTTTGAGAGGAATCAAGCTTTTTTTTTTTTGACTGATCCAAAATCCATAATGACAATTCCCATTATATGCCACATATAACAATATGCTATAACAAAATAATGTAGATTTTACGTTAAATTAGCTAATTTCATTTTAAAAGTAAGTTACTTACTTTTCACAGTTCTCAATATACTAGTAGTTAATTTTATGTTCACTTTTGAACAAGAGTGAACAAGTTGAAATACATTGAAAAAATACTTCCATGAAGAAAGATATGCAATTCCTAGTTCAATTTACTTGAGCCAAATGAGTATTTTTTTTAATCAATTTGCTTTTCTCCCCCAAATCAATCACGTGAACTATGCTAAATGTCAGGATTTATGTTTGCTTTTGTATAGCAATCACACAAAAAAACAAATTCACAGTAGAGCAAGAGAGAGAAAGACAGAAAGAGCGCATATGGAAATGATCACAGAGATGTGATGGTTAGACGGAAGTGGGGCTTTATGATGGAGAGGAGCCTACTGGAGTTTGTTCTGGTACGTCTCTATCTACGGCCTGCTTTGGGACGAGGAGAGGGAGGGAAAAACGCTTGAGACAGCACAATGTCTCAGCGGCAGCAGCAGCAGGGATAGTGTGCGTGCTTTATGGTAGATCGCTCTGCCATACGCGTTCACAGTGTATAGATGGTAAAGGACATTCCGCTCGGAAAATACTTTAAGCTCAGAAGCAGATCACTCCCATTACACTGACCTCCTGCCGCAACCCCACAACGACGCTCTTTTGGCTTCCCTTGCCTCATAAGTGCACACACACACACACACACACACACACACACACACACACACACACACACATC
>NW_015505527.1:1122216-1125902 GCF_001515645.1 Sinocyclocheilus grahami
ATAAGTGCCCACACACACACACACACACACACACACACACACACACACACACACACACATCTCGCAACACTCTCATTACACCCTTTCTCAAAGCGGAATGAAAAAAGGTGATAACATATGTCATCCCGCAGACGTTTGCAATTTCCGACAAATATGCAGATGCACAGGCGATATTGCTTTGGGTCGTGCACCGTGTGTTGAGGTTATTGTTACTCTACTGTTAAAACTGTTGAACTGCTTTAGTTCACTGTGCTTTGGGGGGAGAAAATCTGGATCATATCTAAAGGGAACACGCAGTCACCGTGTCTTTCTCACGGGCTGTAATCCAACTTAAAAAATGAACACTCACACATACACCTCTGCAGGGTAAAATCTGGGCTCGGCTACAGGAGAACGAGGGGGGAAGTGTGGGATGATTGGTCTGATTAACAGTTAAATGGATCCAGAGGGCAGCACATCACTAAGAGTATTGTTACCCTATTTATATAACAAAACACATCCTGCACTTAGATAAGAGAACACACACATGCTGTTTATCTCGTTCTTTGTTTTTTGGATGGGATTCGGTAAACGCAGATCAGGATTGCGGAAAGCCTTTCAGGGCTGCGGTCAGGCAAGTTTAAACTGTTAGAGTGGCATAGTGCCAGGTCAGGTTGGCACCTCATAAACTGCTGGAAGTGAATAGAGGTACGTATGTGTGTGCACGCACGTAGGTGGATGAAATTTAGCTCTCAGAGATTATGGTTCAGCTGTAATTTTACCTTTTATTTTAATGCTTTATTTTGCTAATGGGGTTTCATGTTTAAGCAGCGTTAATGACATGGAGACACCTCCTGAATGAAAAACCTGTGTGTGCAGCGAGTTATTCACGAACCATTGCTTTTTCTTTTATGAGCGTGGCAGTCAAACACACACACACACACACACACACACATGCACACACTCTTTCGGAACATGTGAAGCAGGCTTTTATTACAGGAACTTTGTTCTCGGAAAGAACATTTCTTTCTTTTTCATATTTTTCTTTTAAGTCTGTCTGTTTTTGTTCACTTTTATTTGTCTTTTGTGAAGTGAATAGAGGTACGTATGTGTGTGTGCACGCACGTAGGTGGATGAAATTTAGCTCTCAGAGATTATGGTTCAGCTGTAATTTTACCTTTTATTTTAATGCTTTATTTTGCTAATGGGGTTTCATGTTTAAGCAGCGTTAATGACATGGAGACACCTCCTGAATGAAAAACCTGTGTGTGCAGCGAGTTATTCACGAACCATTGCTTTTTCTTTTATGAGCGTGGCAGTCAAACACACACACACACACACACACACATGCACACACTCTTTCGGAACATGTGAAGCAGGCTTTTATTACAGGAACTTTGTTCTCGGAAAGAACATTTCTTTCTTTTTCTTTTAAGTCTGTCTGTTTTTGTTCACTTTTATTTGTCTTTTGTTCTTCTCTCTATTCGGAGGAACAAGTGTAGTTGTGCTGTCATTCTGTCTGCGGATCTGTTTGCACTAACTCTAAATCAATTTAGCCAACTAAATAAATACTAGAAAAAGTTTTCTGATCAGATCGGTTTTAAATCTAAAAACCTTTTTGCTAAATGAAAAAAGACATAGGCAGATTGAACGATTTCAGCTGTTTGGAAAAATGACAGAAGTCCTGCTTCCGTATCCAAAGATTACCATCACACACTCACTCACTCACTCACTCACTCACACACAAACACACAGTAAGAAAGTAATTGACTGAGTCTTTGCACCTGTTGTTAAAGTGGCTTGGAGGATCCGTAGCTAGTCACGTCAACTTAGATCCTCTGATACAGTCAGTCATGTATCTTCTAGAGGACAAATCTGTGTAGGTCTTCTTTTATGAATTCCCTGGTTGTCCAAAGCACCCTCTCTCTGTTTTTCGCTACACTTGAGAATGCCAAATGTGGGAAAATGTCAACACAAATATTCTAGAACCTGCTAAAAAACAACTTCAAATGATTTGATTTCAGTATAAAAAATGTAATTAAAATAAAAATGTTTTTTTACTTTTTAATTAAGATCTAAAAAAATGCAAAACATAAATCCGTAAAGGGTGCAGTTGTTGTCTTAAAGGGAACATATAAAAATAACAATTCTGTCGTTTACTCAAATTCATTTGAAGTTTTTTTTCTTCTGTGGAACACAAAATAAAAAAATATATAAAAATATTCCAGTGTTTTTTTTTTAAAGCGGTCTCTCAGTGAATAGTTTGGTCTAATGTTGTTTTTGTATGGACAAAAACACCTTAAACTTTCTTCAAAATATCTTCTTTTGGGTTCCATAGATGAAAGAAAACCATGCAGGTTTATAATGACTAATTTTTTTACACAGTTTTGGGTGAACTATCCCTTTAAGGAATTATGTTTACTTGATCTACCACTTGAAATTAATTTTGCTCATTTAATTGAATAGTTTGTTCAGTTATATTAAATAAAATTTAAGGCACTGTATTTAAGGCACTCTCTTTCTTTCTTTATATTTCTATCCTCTCCCTTTCTCAGTTTTGCACTGTTTGCCCATTTTTCAGTGTACGGTTTAGTTGAAGCAATTTTGAACACTTTTTTTTTAAAGATTAAGATGTCTTCCAAGAACATGTCTATCTTGTGCCTTGCATATATTCATATGTGACTGTATTTGTATGTATCAGTCCTAAATCAAACACAGCAGCATGACCAACTCCTGCTGATCTAACCCAGCGATACACACACACACACACACACACACACACACAGTCAAACACACACTTAGGGGCCAAAGCCCAGGCAAGCGGAACAATTGCTGGCCTCTAGAAATCATTTAGAAACTCTTCTACATCATTTCTGACCAAAATAAGCAGTAGAAGTGCATTTAATAGCATTCACATCTGTGTGTCTGTGTGTGTGTCATACCAATGAAAAAACAAACACAGCCATTTTCCCCCCTCTTTAATGCTCGACTGCAGAGCGACGCAATTCTAATCCGGACTCACACGGTCATGAAACTACAGGAATTCGGTGCGAGTTTAATGCTGGACACAGACACACTCACATCTGTGGCCTGTTACTGAAAGCAGAGAGGTTATTTCAACAGGGTAATGGAAATAATGGCCACCAACACATGTATGCTGACACAAAATACATTTACACACACACACACACACACACACACACGACAGGAGGAGGGTTAAGAGGTACAGTGCCTCATGCTGATCTGTGTCAGTGTGATGAGGTGCAGTCATAAAGATAAAGATGGAATTTGAATCTGAGTGGATGCACAGGATACGTCTGTGTTTGGGTGTGCGAGAGAGAGAGAGAGTGTTTCACTATATGAAAAGGCCAAATTTCTGAAAATGTCATTACAAATATACTAAAACCTCCTAAACACAACTTGTAAAGAACATTTTTATTATTAAATAGATGTAATTAAAAATGTATTTACATTGAAAGTGGCAAGATGTTTGTAAAGTGTTCAGTTAAAATGACTGTTGGTACAATTTAATATTTGATTCAGTTGTATTAAATATTAGTAAATATGTAATTTTCATGACTTAAGTTTATTTCAGTTCATGTTCATTTTGAATTACTTGACAAGACTGTTATATATATATATATATATATATATATATATATACAGTGGGTACGGAAAGTATTCAGACCCCCTTAAATTTTTCACTC
>NW_015505527.1:1126087-1132595 GCF_001515645.1 Sinocyclocheilus grahami
TATATATATATATATATATATATATATATATATATATATATATATATATATATATATATATATAATTATATCATAATTTAAAGACTTCAGATGCAAGTTCATCTGAGATTTTTTCTTTTAAATGATCATTTTTATCAGGCTACTATGTTTAGATTCAGTCATTTGTAATTTCACTTTAATAACAATGAAAAGGCTATTAGTCAGTTGAATGCCTTATTTTCAAAAATGCAAATATTATTTTCATAGGAGTGTGAAAAAAATGAATGGATTTTATTTAAAAAACAATTTTAACAACACTAATTTAAATACATTAGGTTACACCAACAAAATATAAATATAATAAAATTGAATATTATACAGGAGATCCAGGTAGACATCTGTTACTTCAATTAGTCTGGCAAGACAAAACTCTCCCTGCAAGTTCAGGCTTAATAATTTTAATGTAAAATGAGATGCTCATAAAACATGTCCAATCATGTGATCCAGCCCTTAGGTGTCGTAACACCTTAAAGCAACAGACAATGAACGCAATCCCACAGCCCATGAATCACAACTCACAGTCTGGGGAATTATTAGGTATTATTCCACCGTGGTTAAAAATCTTATGATCTACTCTGTCCAGCACTAACAGAAACTTTCATGTGGCGTCTTTAGTTGCTTTACAGTCACCAGTTGATTTGGTGTTGTAATGGCCGTACTGCTTATTTATGTTGTACGACTTCTTCAGATAGGTCAGTGATTCAGAGCCTTGATATCATAAGACCTCTGCCGTTAAATCTTCCACAGATTTCACACCCTCCCTTCAAAATATCCAGCTGTGGGGGATTATATGAAGAACGAAGAGGCTGATCTGAGTCTCTAGCGTGACGCAACTGGCAGTGTAAAAATACAACAGCTCTTGATTGGTTTGTTTAATAGATTCATTGGGAAAACAAAAGGCTGACATGATGAAACTACACCCACGTGGGAAAGACGCCCTCGGCTGATATCAAAGGAGTGGCGAGCCAACAGAGGATTGGCAGAACTCTGGGTTATGATTGTGTGTCTGACACAGATGCCAAACGTTGTGTTTACCCCACGCTGAGTGCCATCCATCAGCCACACCAGAGCTCTTCAGTGGCCTCCACCCACAATGACAAAGAGTCGTGGCAAGCATTGCTAAATATCTCTGAACTGGCTGTGATGTGAATGAGTGTGTGTGTGTGTGTGCTCCAAAATGAGAATAAAAACACTTCTACAAACCTGCGCTAAGTGGAAAGAAGACAAATATGTCTTCAGTGACTCATCATTTATCTCTCAAGTGAGTCATTGTTCATTTTGGTGAAAAGGGGGGAGGATGAAAAATGAGTTCACGACACAATATGCATTTAAACTGCAATCCTATTGCTGTATGCAGCATTTATGAAGACAATGCATAAAGTTTTAAGGATGTTTAATTCAAAACTCTCTAATTATACTGAGGCAGGCTATCAACAAGCATAAATCCTGTCATTATTGCCAACGTGCCAATTAGAGCGTATGTCCGCCATCCTAAACTGCTAACTGAGCTGCTATGGGAAAACAGCAAGAGACAATAAAAACTAGTTTATGATTTGCCCTCAAACACTCAGATCACCACACATGATTGTATATGACTGTGCTGCCTGGATTACAGGAGCTTTAACTACATAAACTGCATTTCTCACAAGCTTATCATCTGGTGGTAATGAAAGCTTACAGTTACAATGTTAAATGTTCTATCTAGGCACGCTCACTATTTTAATTTGTAAATGATGACACTTTATAAAAAAAGTCAGTAACATTAAAAACAGTTTTACATTATGTAATGCTTAACAGCTCATTAGTTAAAATAGTTATATAATTACCATTATTATATAATGTTTGCATTACATAAAATCTGACTTAATGAAACTTATTATAAAGTTAATCTGAAAAAATACACAGTCTTATATAACAATACACAGAACAAAAAAAGAAACCTGTGGTACAGTTTCATTCATAATATACATGATCTTTTTTTCTGTCAAGTGAAGCCTTTCCATTGACTTCTGTTATTTATGGAGACAATATTATATTTTCCATCCTAATCCTAACCTGCACAGACACTACTTTGCATTTTACATGCACTTTAAAATATCACTTAGTGTGTTTATTAAGTCGTTTTTCCTTTTGGCCTCACAATGTATGTGATTTCAGATTTGAATATGCTTGTGGAGACATTTGGTCCCCCACAATGTAGCCAAAATCTGAACCCATCCACACACACACACACACACACACACACTTACACAAAGCGACAAGTATGACAGAGTGATGATATTTGAGGAAACTCTCAGAGGCAATAAAAGGGAAAATGAGTTCCATTGCACAAAATCATAACGATTCTCTCTCTCTTTCCCTCCCTTTCGATCTTAATCTCTTCCAAGTAGAAAGCAGCAGAGGTGGCAGAATAATGAGCTCTTACCTAGTTTGAAAGTCCCTCTCACACACATACACATACACAGACACACACAGTCCCTGCCTCGGCCTTGGCTGCAGTCGGCAGACACTTCAACAGCAGTGAGAAATATCAGTCTTCGCTCCTAAACACATATAAAAAGGTCTGGAAGCTCTTTTCACTGTCACATAGGTGTGTGTGTGTGTGTGTGTGTGCATAATACACACCTTAACCCATCTGCTTGCCAGACACTACACAGAACCCACTGCAGAAATAACTTAAGACTAAATGAAAATAAATGCCCCTCATCATTCTCCATCATCAAATATATCACCTCTCTCTCTCTTTTCCTCTGAGTGTGATGGGAGTTCATGGATGTTATGCTCTCTCTTAGGACTACATCAATCAGCCCTGACCCGCCTGGTGGGCTCAGAGTGTGTGCTTGTGTTTTATCTTCAACAGTTCGCATCTTCTGAGATATCACAGAGAGGAGGGAGAGTGGGAGAGGTTATTTAAACAGAGCGACAGAGAGAGACTACAATATGTGTGTATGCAGGTTGAGTCAGCACTTGTGCATTTTTTCTGTGAAATTACTGAACGCGTGTGTGGTGTGTGTGTGTGTGTGTGTGTGAACGCAAACGGATTACTCATGTTCTGTTCATTCCTCTGCTGTTTGTCACTGTTAATCAGACACGTCTTAACTGAACCTGCAATTTTGTAATTAGTTTGCAATAGAGAACTAAAAGGAAAAGTTCACACTTTGCTTTGTAATAACTTGTCTGAAATCCAGAACTTGTACTGCACTTTTACTTTGTTGTTTTAGTAAATGGTGTCTATAGAGAAACAGAAATATCATAAACGGTGGCTGGCTGCCAAGGACTAAACACCTGCCAACAACAATCACATGTGTCATACCTTTTCACATGCCTCCTATGATCTTTCAGCCAGATGGATTTCCCCTGAATTTTCAACTAGACAACACATATGGAAAACTAAGTTAAAGGTAGGCCTGTCGCAATAATCAATATATCGACTTATGTACATGACCTCCATCATTTTTGATGACGCAATATATCGCAATATATATATGTCACCGTGCTTTTTACATTCCACTTGCACCTGAGACTTTTGCAGCTTCTTGTACATAACGTGTGTAGTCATGAGGTCCTAGTTAAAATTTTAAAAATGCTTCTACAAAAGTTTCATCTGCAGATATGGCCTTGTTTAGGGGATCTGTGCCTTTGTGCATACGGACATCTGACTGATAAGTAGTGATTGTGTTTTTCAGCAATAGTGTGCACCCTTAGTTTACAGAGAAAAGAAGGTCAGGGAAAAATCTGTAGATGGAAAAATCTCCATACAAGTTCTTTGTACATTTTTCTTTTTTTCTATACTTGTTACTTTGCACTTTTTGTTAGAAATGTTTATTTAATATTTATTCAAGTTTTTTAAGGTATCTAATATTTTGATACTTAATTTCCATGATCTAAATATTCTTAAAAATTTAAAGTTTGTTGTCATTTGGAAGTGTGTAGGTCTTCTTGCATTATTATGCTGTTACATTATGATTATATATTCAGTGGCATAAAATGGTCTTTAAAATGACAATAATAGCACTTATCGCAATTATTTCTGGGGCAATATATCGTACAACAAAAAGTTGTTATCGTGACAGGCCTAGTTAAAGGGGTCATGAAATACATTTAAAAAAAATTATTTTATGATGCCTTCAAAGGTGAGCTTATAATACAGTCAACAAGATTAATATTGTGAAAAATGTTGTATAGCATATTTAGAACTATTGCCGAATAACTATAGCTACTGAGCACACGATGCAACAATCTCCTTATTGCAACATGATTTCTCCAATCTCACAAATATTTTCATCATAATGAACATGGTGAAAACATGATGTAAATAAGAGACTTGTCGAGCAGAACTTTTATTGATTATAATGGAAATTTTAGTGAAAATGCAGAAGTCAAATCACTGATAGATTCATGCTGATCTTGAATTGTCTGCTCCAGTGAGAGAATGACTGATCAGTTTCTGTATAGAAAATAATCACAATATAGATAACAGATGGTTTTCACGCTGCTAACAGCAAATGTGTGAAGTTGATTGTTCAGTCATTGGCTTACAGTGCCTTGCGAAAGTATTCACGCCCCTTCTTTTTCATGTTTTGTTATATTGCTGCCTTATGTTAAACTGCTTTAAATTACTTTTTCCCCACATCAATCTACACTCAAAAATAAAAAAAACTTACATGATTCCATTGCATAAGTATTCATACCCTTATCTGGGACAGTTAACATTTAGCTCAGGAGCATTCATATTGCTTGTACATGTTACTACACTTCGAGTGAAGTTAAACTGTGGCAAATTCAATTGAATGGGTATGATTTGGAAAGGCACACACATCTTAATAAAAGGTTTAACATATGCATATCAGAGCAAAAACCAAGCCCTGAGGTCAAAAGAACTGCCTGTAGAGCTCAGAAACAGGTTTGCGTCAAGCCACACATCTGTGGAAGAGTTCAGAAAAAAATTCTGCTTCATTGAAGGGTCACAGAAGCATAGTCTCTGTTACCCTTAATGGAAGAAGCTTGAAACAACCAGGACTCTTCCTAGAGCTGGCCTCCTGGCTAAACTGAGCAATTGTTGGAGAAGGGCTTTGCTTAGTGTGGTGACCAAGAACTTGATGGTCACTCTAATTGAGCTCCATGATCATATGTGGAGATCTACAGAAGGATAAACACCACTGCAACACTCCACCGATCTGGGCTTTATAGCGGTGAGGCAAGACTCAATCCTCTCTTCAGTGAAGACACATGAAAACACACTTAGCATTTGCAAAAAATCACCTAAAGGACCCTCAGACTGATAAATAATATTCTCTGGTCTGATGAACCTCAATTCCAAGCATCATGTTTGAAGGAAACTAGCTCTGCTCATCACCTGCAGCGTACCATCCCAAAAGTAAAGTGTGCAGGTAGCAGCCTTTGTGGGGCTGTTTTTCAGTGGCAGGGACTGAGGGACTCGTCAGAGTAGAAGAAAAGCTCAATGCACCAAAATATTGAGATAGCCTTAATGAAAACCCAGTCCAGAGCATTCAGAACCTCAGACTGGGCAGATGGTTTACCTTCCAACAGTACAATGAACCTAAACACACAGCAAGTGTGGCTTATAGACAACTCTGTGAATGTCTTTGAGTGGCCCAGCGAGAGCCTGAGCTTGAACTCAATCAAATATTTCTGGAGAAACCAGAAATGAAGTGAAGAGGTGAGGAGAAAAATGGCAGATAATTTCCAAATGCTGATGAGCAAAGCTTGTCGCATCAAACAAAAAAAGACTTGAGGCTGTAAAGGTGCTTCAGCTAAATATTAATTATAATACTTATTTCAGTTTTTTTATTTTTAATAAATTTACGAAGTTGTGACAATTCTGTTTTTGCTTTGTCAATATGGTGTATGGAGTGTAGATTGATGTGGGAAAAAGTAAGCTAAAGCAGTTTAACATAAGGCAGCAAACATACAAGGCACAATAAAAGTGAAAAAAATGGGTCCGTCATTCGATCATTCGTTTTTTGATTTAATATTGAAAGTAGAAAAATGAGAAAACGGCTCCATTTTCGTTTTTTTTTTCCAAAAACGAAAAACAAGAATTCAGCTTAAATTTTCGTTTTTCGTTCAGGGGTAGAAAAATGAATAAACAGCTTGAATATTCGATTTCTACACATGGGCGGGAATTAAACACCCCTTTCTGCAGATTGGTCAGCCGTGCCATCATCAGGTATTCTGCAGTATCACGCAGCAGAATAATAGTCCTCTGCTGCTGCAGTTGTATTGATTCTTAACACATTTATTGCAACTACATTTCATCTTTTTTCATCAAACAAACAGGCTAATGAATAGCTCGACACAACTCATACCGGGGCAGAGTCTAGACAGGGCTTTCTTCTGTGTAGATATAAATTCTATTCTTTGCATCAGCTGGCATGGCAGGGTATGATATGACAGCTGTCATAGCCTACCCTGCTCACCCAGTAAGTCTGTTTGTTTAATTAATTAA
>NW_015505527.1:1132609-1156881 GCF_001515645.1 Sinocyclocheilus grahami
GGTAAAATGTATATTTTTAATTGTGTAACGTTACATTCAAAATAACTACAAAATGTCATGCCTTTGAAAAATAAAGAGAACAGAATGCGCTGCTTTAGCGCGTCTTGGTCTCCTTGAGCATCTTTCTGGCGCATGCCACAAACATGAACCACAGGCAATACTTGTCTTTTAAAAGGCTTTATTTAGATTATTTGACATTAAATGCATCATATAAGAAGGAGCCGTTTTCTCATTTTTCTACTTTCAATATTAAATAAAAAAAGAATGATCGAATGATACACAGATTGGTATGAATACTGTAATTCACTAATGCATAAACAGTAGTAAACTTGCAACAAAGGACATCTGTATAGGAGGCTTTATATATTACACCATCATATCATGATGGAGTCATGAAGTGAGAAAAAACTATTTATAACATTTTAAATAATGCTTTATTTGACGTCTCTTGGACTGTTGAAAAAAAAAACACCCCCCTACTCCCATTCTAAAGCTTGGAAGAGCAAGGATCATTTTTAATATAACTCCCATTGGATTCGTCTGAAAGAAGAAAATCATATACACCTAGGATGCCTTGAGGGTGAGTAAAACATGGGCTAATTGTCATTTTTGGGTGATCTAACCCTTTAAACCGATCAATTTTAAGATTCAAAAATAACTGTTGTATAAAATACACTGGGTCATAATAGAAAAAATAACTAAAAACAGATAAGGTTCCTTTAGGTTCATGCACATTTAAATTCTGAGGAAGTGACATTTGAATCCACATTCAGCTTTGTCTGTTTCCTTTTAGTTACAGTTGTGAGCCAAATAAAAGAACTGCAGCGATGGCTGTGGAACACCTGTGGTGCGTCTGTATGTGATATGCCCATTGCACGGGAGAGTTCTCACTTTACGGCACACTCAGGAGTCTGTCTTGATGAATTGTCTGTGTAAATCAGAATGGCATAAGTTAGAAACATCTGTGGCATGAAGATCTAACCAGCACAACTTCCTTACTGTCAATGAAACAGTGGCATTCGCATACTCACAGCAGATACCAATAACAACTTTCTGATGATCTTTTGATGAAATATTCAGCAGGCCGAAGTGATGAAAACTTTGTTTATAGTACAGTCTGCTACGGATTTGATCAAAAGTTTTGATTTCATCAAAACTTTGTTTACATCGTTTCAGCCTGCTGCAAATTTCACTTTGTTTACATCACTGCAGAAATGTGTTTTGATGTGTGGTGTGATGAATATGTTCCTGCTTAACTAAGAAGAAGTTTGTCATTCGAGTGCAGCGTTTTAGTGTACTGACATAACACGTGCCAGAATCAGAAACTGTAAGGTTTGTCATAGTTGCAGCCTAGAAGATATCACCCTGGTTATTAAGCCGTGCTGCACATTCAAGCAGCATTTGCTCGAATCTGGCTTCCAACATGTACTCATCATTTCCCGCTTCTATTCTCTCAAAATGAGCTAAAATAAAAAGTAGATTCTGTGTGACACAGTCAGCCATTACAGTAATAAATTCACATGAAAGGCCACGGTGGGTAATGAGAACCACAGTACCCTGCAAGCAGATGGCTCAAAAACATCATATCCCACAGAGAGAGATAAAGAATTCAAAGCCTTTTGAAACACCTGCTTCAGTTCAGCCCGCAATTGCTCAGTTTTAGCACGTCACCAACTGAGCTAATCAGAGCCTGTGCCCAGAGAGGTGTTTACGAACTGAGCACTTCCGAAAATCATCTCCTAATCAGAAGCAGAAAGGACGAACACATGTACGGACATTCCTAAACACACTGTTGTGTTAACACACTCATTCTGTGAAACTCTGTCACAATGGTAGCTTCATGTTATTAAACAGCTCTCTGGTATACTTGATTCTGATTGGTTAATCACTGCATTCAGTGGTCAAATATTTCTTAAAATTCAACATCGTCCTTGGCAATTTCTCATCTCTTGTAACGCATTTCATACTCTCTGTCTCGTTTCATACAAATGCAACTGTCTCCATCTTGCATCTCAGTCATCATTTTAAGTGAAAATCACCTGTTGCAGTAGGGCTGCGCGATAATCATATTTTATTGTGATCACAATTTAATTAGCTTCATCTTGTACTGGTAACAAGCCAGCTTTCATGATCGTGGTTGCCATATATCAAGAGTTTGATGATCTGAAATCAACAGCAAACATGTAAGTTTGGAGATATTTTGCTTAAATTAAAGTGTAACAGCCAGCCTGTTTTCTTTCATGTGCTTGTTTGAGCTGTTTACTGCAACTAAATCTGCAAGCAAACTTTAGTGATGAACTGAAATAAATACAAATACGAACCTGGACTATACTGTTTGTGATTTCAGTTGCTGAATAAATACGCAACCTTAAAAAAATGAAATATTAATATTGTTAATACTGTACATGCAATAATACCATCCAGCACTCCAGCATTGTAGGAGGCGATATTGCACCTTAATACTGGTTGCCACCCGTCATAAAATAGAAAAAGGCGAGTGTATAGCTAATATTGCTGCCAATAATCATGTTGGAGGAGATGACAGACGAAAGTGAGACACTCTACCCACACCCAAAAAAAAACTTAGCTCACCAGTGTGGGAGTTTTTGGATTGTGTAAAAAAGACGGGGTGTTAAACACTCGGAAAGTCTGCAGGAAATGCTGATCAACGGTAAGTTCTTTTTGTACGCTCTCTGCACCTCCATACGCTCTTATGAGTGTGATCCCAATAAACAAAGTTAAAGATATATTTGACTGATAGCATTGTTTTGGTAAATCAAAATGTCTAAATATGTTGCGATAATATCATTAATGTTAAATCTTTTTGGCCACAATAATCTTCTAGTGTAAATCTGATATTTTGAAAACCCTAGTACAATGTAATAGATTGATTGATTTTCTTAGCAGAATCTTTGAGATATTATGCAAGTATAAAGTATTGAGTTTAAAATTATTTAAACTGAAAAATGTAATGTCCATGTATTTATCGATCTGTCGAGTAGCCGTGTAAGCATGATAATATACATAAAGCGGACATTATATTATCCCTTATACTGTATATAGGTGCGAGACCCAGTTGATTATCCACGTGAGGTAATGTGAATATTTTATTTGCAGTTTACTTCCTTAACTGAATGTGTTGCCACCCAGTGAAATCATCAGAACATTTAAACCTTGTTCTCTTTTATCTGAACCTGTCAGGGCTGAACTGAACTCAGAAGGGCTGCTGTTACTGATTTGCAGAGGTGTAAATAGTACCTAAAAACCATACTTGAGTAAAAGTACAGATACCTTACAGTGAAAATTACTCCACTACACGTTACAAGTCTCCAATTCCAAAACAACTTGAGTAAAAGTCTTAGAGTATCTGACTTTAACAGTACTCAAGTATTTTACTTATACTAAATATAGGCTCAAAGATGCACTAGTCAAAGAGACATGCCAGTGAAAAACTGTAACGTTGTGGAGAAGCTGCGGAAGATTTGTGAGGAGAGCAATCACATTTATTTTCTAAAACCAAAATAATACTGAATACCTCAAAATTACAAAACAAAACAAACAAACAATATCTTTCAAAAAGGTCTCTTCAGTATAATGGATAAATAAAATAATGTGAAGTAAAATTAAAAAGCCGAAGCCTTCTTGCAGTGAATGTGCTGGTTTTGGCCTCATTGCTGGCTGCAGTCATGCCCTCATCTCATATATAAAACACCTCTGATTCACAAATACTTGCTAAGGAACTCGTATTCACACAAAGTAGCCTTGTTGACAAGTAAGGGCAAAACGCACAAGATGCAGTACTTTCAGTGACCTGTAACAGGCAGTATCATGTCTTTTGTAGCAGAAATAAACTGCTGCAGAAAAAGCTAGGTTCATGCAAAATGTAATGTGTAACTGCAACACTCATTTCAAATGTAGTGAAGTAAAGAGTACAGATACTCATTCAAAAATGTAGTGAAGTAAAGGGTAAAAGTTGCTAATATCTTTGATACTCAGTACAACTACAAAGTACCTGAAAAGATACTCAAGTACAGTAACTAATTACATTTACTCCAATACTTTACACCTCTGCTGATCTGGGAGCAGTTTGCTTTGATATTCATCACTGGGTTGTCAGCAGAGTGTGTCAGGCTTCTGTCTGCTCCCTCAGAGCCACTGTTTGCTTCACTTGACTTCAAACGAGCAAGCCCAAAAATACAAAATACACTCACAAGACAAACAAGCCAAGAAAAGGACAGAAGGACAAGGAGACTGTTACAAAAGACCCGCTGTCATGTGATTCCCCATGCTGTGTAAGGTCTGTAAAAAGCTGTCTAACCTGTACAATACTGTGTCAAGTCTGTCAATACCTTTTATCTACGAAATCTGCGAAATAATTAAAGGGGTCATATGATGCGATTTCAAGTTTTCCTTTCTCTTTGGAGTGTTACAAGCTGATTGTGCATAGATAAGATCCCTGAAGTTGCAAAGACTAAAGTCTCAAAACCAAAAGGATATTTTTTATCAAAGTTAAGACTCTGCCACGCCCCCCTAAAACGGCTCGTTCTAACACGCCCCCACATACCTCCCTCCCTATGTGGAAATATTTGCATAATGCCGCCCAAATGTTCATGCAAAGAAAGAAGGCATGGTTTCAGTAACCGCAGTTAGTAGCAGCCATGTCAGGGAGACGCTGTGTGTTGCTAGGTGAAAGCAAAAGCATTTTATTTGGCCTTCCGAAAGTAAATGCATTTAGGAATCTTTAAGTGTACTTACAACAGAACAGCAATGCATTTTATGTAATCTGGGGGGGGGGGCCACATCACAGTGGAGTCAGCTGTCTTAACTGTGGCTTGTGGACAGAAAAAACATACCAGCTTCATCACTGGGTCCGTCCCGTGACTCTGTTCCCCTTTCCGGCTCTGTCTTTACATTTATTTTGAAAGATGAAGCTCGTGATTATGGTAAGGGGCGTTACATTTCCAACGAGTGCTTGCGGTGTTCGGCCAATCACAATGCACTGGGTCAGCTGGCCAATCAGAGCAGACTGCGCTTGTCGGAAGGAGGGACTTTGTAGAAAACTAAGCATTTGAGAGAGGCGGGGCATAGAGGACCTACAATAATGTACAGTATTTGAAAAATAATGTGTTTTTTTAACATTAAAGCATGTCAGCATATTCTGTTACACCAAATACAGATCTTTAAAAAAAGCAAACACTTGTGTTTAGCGACAAATTAGCGACACTTGTGCTGCCACTAAAAAAAAAAAAATCACAATGTAATGCCCATTAAATGGAAACTCTGAACTTCCTAAGGTTTTTTTTTTTTAAACTCTGGAAACAGAAATATCTGACAGTACTGAAACGCTTCTCCTCCATTATTAAGAAAGTGTTGCAGGAATGTTATACTGTGCCTGCAGCAATGATGAGGAGGTAAGAATAGTTGACACACTTTTGCAAAAGTCTGATCGTTTTCTCTAGAGGGACACTGGGACATCTCGCGCACACACACACACACACACACACACACAGACCTCTTTTCCCCCGGTCTGTTTGCCTGTGTGAGTAGGGAAGATCTCATTAGACCTTGATAACTGGGCATTCTGGCACACAGTGTATACAGGTGCGTGTGTAAACGCTAACTCTCTTTCATCAGGAGTATTTTTGCTCACTCAGTTCTAGGTGAATGCGTATTCCATTAATATTAATACACTCATTTGCGTGCCTGAGTGGGACCCAATATGGCATCGCTCATTTAATAATTAATTGGAGCTTTTGCATATTCATGAGTATGTCATTCCAAAGCACAAGGTTTTCGAAGCCAACAGATGCCACTTTTCAGCTTGTTTACCTCTTAATTCAGGCCACTGAGATAAATTCTCCAATTTCAGTCAATGAGTTGATCTGCCTGAATGGTACAAACCTAAAAGGTGAGACGAGAAAGAGAGAGAGAGAGAGGACTGTGTGAGTCTTTGTAACATCAAACTCTTATTAGAGCTTGAAATGACAGTTTGAAATGAGACTGACAGTTTGACATACTGGAGTTGCCATGGTGACAGAGAACAAGACAGAGACAGATTCTTTTGAGTAATCACTCAAGCGGGTGTTTAATTAAAGTGACAGATTTCTGTAAAATATTAAAAGAGGGACGTGATTCATTTAAGAACCTCGCCAGCGCGTTTGAGTCACAGAGGTGACACGAACAGGAAAAAAAATCCATGGCACGACACTCGCTGTTTGATTCGTTGGTCCTGGACCAATTCTCAAACTTCAAACATCCCAGTCGGGATTCTGGCAAACAAACACAAAATGGAGTGGTCTGTCGGACCTGGGGTAGTCCAGACTGCGTTCGCTTACTTTGTAGTGATCCCCAAAACTTGCATATGCCGAGAGAATGTGTGTGTAACTCTTCCAAGAGTCATGCCGTGGGCTCTTGGCTCCGTGTTAGGGCTGATTAAATGCTGATCGGAGAGTTTTAACACTTAGGCCTGTGCTGCTTCTGCTGCGGCTTCGTTCTCTGAAGCCAATTAAAACAAAGCAGCAGATAATTACTCCCCCCATGGGCTTTAATATCAGGGTGTGTGAGAATGCTGATTAACTGCCCAAGTAACAACCCCGAGTGTGAGCGAGGGCTTGTGAGATTTTATCCTCTTTGTTCCTTGCTGATTGCAGCGGTATTGGTGTGCAAATAATGGGGATGTTCAATTGGTTATGAGGTGTGCTGTGGAGGCACCCTACTTTGTTCTATCACTCCATCTCATGCACTTTCTGAGCTGAGGGAAAAAATGTATTACCTGTTGTTCAGGAATGCTCTCCATGTTAAAGCACATGTGCAGCCTTATTCAATAAGCCTTTCTAAGGTATATTATGCATTCCCTGAACCCTAATTAGATCCAATGATTACATCCTCGTCCCCAGGAGGAAAGAACATCAGATTTTATAGAGAACATTGCGCTACCATAACTACATCTACGATCGCTCAGTCTTGATTAAGTCCCCAGACTCTGGCCATCAAACTGGCCTTACATGTACATTTGCACTGTGGAAACTTCATTACTGGCATATATTACTTGAAGGATGTTGGATTGTCAGGCATGCTGATGCCCGTTGTCACCCTATTTTCCATATTTCCCAGGGACTTTGGCTCACCACCACCTGGCTTAAGCTCAAACTACAAATGTATGTTTGGCTGCAGAAGTTTGATGCAGATGTAAAAGGATAATTCAGCCAAAAATGAAAGTTCTGTCATTATTTTCTCACCCTCATTTTGTTCCAAACCTTAAAGGCAAGGTCGCACTACACTTTTCATTCACATGCATGCAAATTCTTTCCAAGGTTGAGGTTTGGTGAACTCTGCTCTGTGAATTTGTATCAAGTGAAGACAGCTTACCTGATTAAAAAAATAGGAACTTTAAATCTGCAGAAATGTAGTGTTGCTTTAAAATGGAATAGGTTGAATATTTTCACATTTTGTATGTAATATATGTTGAATTATGTTTTTAAAGATGCCGCAGGGTGGGATGTCATATTACCACCGTTACAGTGTCAGCAGAAATTTTGCATGCCTAAAAAGTCTGTTATAACAACGTTATGGTGTTATTTTTCTCACTTGAGAATTCAAAGAATCTTCATGCAGCTTATATCCATAAAAAGTTCATAGCAATCAGGTCACATCAGGTGATCTCCAAAAAAAGTGCAGTACACCATAAAATTAGGCCAGACAACTCGCTGCTTGATGCACATGCTGAAAGCTACAACTTTGGTCTGTTTGTCACATTACGCTTTGCATGGCTTCAAAAGACTTGGAATATTGCAAGCCGTCTGGCCTAGATTCTTCAAAATTCGGAACACCATGAGGGTGAGAAAAAATAATGAAAACAGAAGTGCCGTTTTAAGTGCATGATTCCTTTGATGGTTCATTTTTCACCTTTAAACAAAAATTCAGTCATCATACTCATCTTCATGTCGTACTAAACTCTTCATTTTCATCCTTAAAAGCAAAACACAAAATAATGTTTGAAGAATGTTTCAGTTGTTTTTGCCATTACAATGAATGTCAATGAGGTCCAGAATTTTAGAAATAAATTCAGAGGTACCTTAGAACAAATTTCTCTGTGTTGTGTGCATACAAGAGCTTTGAATCCTGTTTGTTAAAAGGCAAGGTTTATTCAACAACCCTCTTATATAAAATTAACAATCAAATATGAATTCAAATGTCAATAAACACTTTAATTCGATTTACAATTTTTAAAAAACAAGTAAAAACTATTTTTGATTAACTTATTCCACTGACCTTTTCTACTTTAACTTAAGCAAGAGACTAGCCAGCACTCAAACATAATTTTAGTTTAGTTTAGTTTAGTAACTATGAAAGCTTTTGAAATTTCCTTTGACACCAACTCAGCAACACCCTAGCCCTGCTCACACACACATACATACACACACCTCTCTTTAGTCATGCAAGCCTTCTTAAAGAATCGGTTGGGCAGAGAAGATCCAGTCTCTAATATGTTGTGATTTCTTTCAGCCTGGGGAAAACTGACCTTTCTCCTTCGTTCTTGTTTTGTATTACATGTTTTTTCTTCCACGTTTTTGTATCAGACGAAGAGCAAAGAAAGGGGAGGGCAAGGAAAGAGTAAACTTAACATAAATGAGCTAAAACATGACGAGATAAATTCATTTGAGAGTATTCACATCTATGATAAACCAAATCTGTCCGATTAAATTCAAAAGCCCGATCGTCCTCATTCTCGTTGGCATGGCTAGACTTTTGAATGTTTTTGATTAGCTCTGTGTTGTATAGACTCATTTCTTTGTCTATTTTCATTATTGTTATTTGAAGCCATCAGGATGGAATTTGTTTAAACTAGTTGCTCATTAGTAGGGTAATTATGCGTGTTTAATCTCGGTGCTGATTGGCCCCCTAACCCCTCACTTCCTGCCAGCATTTAAACACTTCGCCTGTCAATCAATTAATCTATTTTGAGAACTAATGGCAGTGTAATTACCATAATTAACCTCAAGAAAGGGTGGGAGAACAGAGAACGGCAGAAATAAAGAAGAAAGACATCTGTACACTGATCCTCCATGTTCCTTTCTCAGCCCTGTTTGAGTCTCTGGAAGAAGTATTTTCATTGGCTAACAAATGCAGCATCACCACATAATCTATAGTCAATGCTAATCATGGTCATTACATTCCCTTTCTTCACTTGTCTTGAAGCACAAGTGGCTCCTATTGATTTTAACGGGAGCCTGTCACCTTAATACTTGGTGATGAACTTGTGTTTTGTTCCAGTGCCACTGAACACACAAATCTATTGTTCACCTGTGACATATCACATATAAAGGCTATCAATTGGTTTTGTGAACTTCCTACATTCCCTTCTGCATTCTAGTTGGGTCTATTCCCAAATCTGATATGAATTCTTTCAAGCTTAATGCTTCTGGCTAAAAGCCTGACATTGAGAGGGTATGCTTGGTGTGCTTTTAAGGAACATTGTGTGTGTGTGTGTCTGTTCATGCAGGGCCTCTGGGATTGTCCTGCTGTTGGACTCGAGCAATGAAATCCCTACTCAATTATACCAGTACAGCCTCCGGACACAAGGACACATAGACACACATGCCAGAGCCATATTGCATTAACCCGTCTCAGACCCCATCCTCTCTAATATTAACCCTTCAGTGCTCACTTTCAGTTCATTAATGCCTCCAGGCCAAACCGCCGTCCCACTGACATTACAACTACCACCTATACCTCACTATGATCACATACACTCACACACTCTCTCAGAACCACTGAATGAAGCTACACTATATGGAGCGTATACACTAACAGTCACAACTTTGAGGTCGGTAGGTTTTCTTTTGATTGTTTTTAAAAGAAGTCTCTTATGCTCACCAATGCTGCATTTCTTTGATCAAAAATACAGTGAAAACCGTAATATTGTGATATTATTACAATTTCAAATAACACAATGTTTTATATTGTTTTATATTATTTGCATTTCATTGATGGCAAAGCTGAATTTCTCCAGTCTTCAGTGTCACATAATCCTTCAGAAATCATTCGAATATGCTGATTTGGTGCTCAAGAAACTTTTTCTATTATTATCAATGTTTGAAACAGTTTCCATTTTACAGGATCCTTTAATGAACAGAACGTTCAAAAGAATGTTACATTTCGGTAACAACATTGATCAATTGCATGAATTAATTTAATGCATCTTTATTGATAATTAATTTAAATAATTTCTTAAAACAACAACTTTTAAAGGTACTATTTAGAATTTGAATACTGTTAAAATATTACAAAAATATATTAAGATTTGCATGCATTATTATCTGCAATAAACAATGTCTTGTTTTATATTTTTTGTATTGTTTACAATATAGTTTATTTGCAGGGTTTGTTTGCACTGGTTTTCTGTTAAACCGCTTTTCTTAACAGCATAACAGTATTGAGCCTAATTTAAACAGAAAGCAAATGTGACTGCAGCGAAAAGAATGACAAGGATTTAAAGTCTCAGTGCAGCCTGGTTTAACTGGATTTTCTTTGTTTTGTGCTGAGTGCAAAAGTCATGGCACAACTAATGAATTTGAACTGAATATTTGAAATATTTTTCTACTTCTAATTAATAGTCGATATGTAAAACGAAATGATAAGGCAACTAGACAAGGCCCACTTTGTTATGGATCACAGAGAAATTCAGAAACTGCCCTGCCGCCCAACACATATTATCACTCTTAGAAATATTACATTTCTTTGCCAAAAGCAACAAGCAGAGTCCTGCTCAAACGAACATGAACAGACTGCAATTTTAATGTTGCCAAAAGCATGCTCTGTCAAATCAGCAATAACCTGCTCAGAGACACTAACTCATACACATACACACACACTGATGGCTTCAGCTATTAATTATTAAAGCCTGAAAGATGCTTATGTATAACCATAACACACACGTTTGATCCACTGTATCAGTGTCCTCTCTCTCTCTGCTAAGGCCTTTATTTAGTAACTAAATTAAAGAAAATCATATTCATATGTTAGAATTGAAAACAATCCACACCGCCTCGGGCCTTTCTGCTCAAACCATCCGACAGACAGAGATCTTGCTGAAAACTGCTTCTAGAAAGAGAAGGTCAGAGATCTGTAGCAGCTTGCAGAGAAAAATGTCTGCAGAGATCAGAAAACTCTCCCTACCCTCACCAGTGCCGACTGTTTCCTAGAAAACATTTTGCTTCTCATTTGCATCAGTTTTGATGAGATGAACATTAGAACAAAACATCCATAAAAGAGAGAAAGAGAGAGAGGGTGATTGAAAAAGTGCTCGCATCTGTAGAGGTTATGCTAAATGAAGGTTAAATTGGTTTCGCTTGTCACAGTGCATAAACAGCTGAGGATCCACAGCAGGGCACTTAGAAAATCCCAAACCACACACACACACACACACACACACACACTGATTGACTGAATTTCATTATTTTAACATCTAATCAATTCTACACTGATATTTCTATACAGATGCCGCATATTCATAATCCTAATCATCATTACAGAGAACAAATGTGTGTATACAAACACCCAGCATGCCCATCTGTGAATGAGCCCTTATGAAAGCCCAGCTGCGTGGAGAGGCGGAGATGGGGGCATTTCTTCCGAAAAGCTTTCAAAATATCCAAATCCAGACACATCCATTAACGACAGAATCCGTCAACCCATCATGTGATTTGGCTTTGACGGTACATTATTTTAGGCTTCATCTCCAATGAGAAATATCATTAATCTCGCAGCGCTCAGAATATTGTCCATCAAAATGTCTCCGGAGTCATCAGATATTTTGTCGGGCTTAAGCATTCCAGGCTTTGTCTCAAGGTCGGTATGTGTGAGGGTGCATAATCACTGTTCCTAAGTGCCCTAGAGAGGGATGTCAGCTCTAAACACTCAAACGGATACTGACAGTGTGTTTATCCGCTAAAACATTCCTTAATGCGTTCGCAGAGAAACAAGCACATTCTCCAAAACCCTCCTACCGACAGTCAAGCCCTTAATCTCATGTCTTCCACCGTATTCCTCTAAAAGGTGAAACTTGTTGTGACACAAACACACACAGTGAACGAAACAAATCAGCTCTCTGCGTTTATCAAATAAGGCCAGTAACTGCTGTTTGTAGACTGATTAAAAAAATCAGCACCTGCTTTAAAGTATCATCGGTATGAACATGAAGGATTTAATTCAGTTTGACTGTGTCTTTATGGACTCCTTCACGGCTGATATGTATAGAATACAACAAAATATGGCTACAGAATGTTGTGTGTCATGACAACCTCTACAACAAGAGCAGCAGTGGTGTATTGCACTGTAAAGGTGCTTGTGTGGTACCTCAAAGCCTTCATTCCCAGCATATATTTCATACCCTTGATAATCAGTTTGGCTCTTTCCCACCATGGAGCTGTATCCTAGAGGCATGCCAATCTGGATTTTGATCTGGATTAGGCATCATGTCAGCTGTATTCCTGAAAGTGAATTGCACTGTGTGCAGTGCTGGCTTGTCAAGGTCACCTGGCTGTTACGTAAGATACAAACATAAAATGATTCTCGAGTAAATCATAATACATGGGTTGCTGCTTCTCGACTATATTGCTCAAACCATAACGGATTAGTTGATGCCTGGGTTCAATTAGGGTTCATTTTTTACATAAAATATTCTAGGGGGGTTTTGCTGAGGGAAATTTTCCTCACTGTACATTGAATCTGGCTCAGAACAAAATCATGCATTATACATCGATTATGCCGGAAGAATGCCTTGGGTTTTGCACACAGACACGTTACAATGACACGCATATGTTTAAACATTATCATGCAAGCAGGAGCGCTGTCGTCAAGAAAATCAGCAGAATGGCTGCTGTGATTCAGCAGAATCGGCTGTGTTGATATTCAGACCAACAGCATAACTGTGAGTTGATATCGCTTCGATACAACAGTTAGAAATTTATTAACTTACAGTTTAGACAAAATATTGCCAGTTACCTTGTGTTTTTTTCCACTGATGAAAATGATTTCAGACAAAAAAAAATCAGCTGCTGCACGTCTCGAGGAACACGGCTGTGGGATTTTGTTTCTGAATGAATCGGTGTTATTGAACAAATCGAGTACATGATTTGTTGAGTCACTCATAAATAGAGATTGTGTCCCAAAGTTTAGGCAGCTGGCTTGTTGCCTCTTTACCTTATTAATGACTTTAAAGGGGTCATATGATGCGATTTAAATTTTTCCTTTCTCTTTGGAGTGTTATAAGCTCTTGGTGCATAAAGAAGATCTGTAAAGTTGCAAAGACTAAAGTCTCAAATCCAAAGAGATATTCTTTATAAAAGTTAAGAGTTAAGAAGAGTTAAGAGTCAACAACGCCTACCTAAAACGGCTCGTTCTAACACGCCTACGTCACGATGTGGGAAGATTTGCATAACGCCGCCCAAATGTTCACGCAAAGAAAGAAGGCGTAACTTTTATTCTCGCTGTAGTATTGTTGTTGCCGCCGCCGCCATGTCGTGAAGGCGCTGTGTTTCGCTGTGAAAGCAAAATTACTTTGGTTGGCCTTCCAAAAGAGCACGATATCCGCTTCGTCATGCCTGGAGCTGATCCGTGCTGGTTGCTGAGGAAATACATCAACTTTGCGCTGTGGATCGCCGGATCGGCTTTCACCGTGGACAAAGCGGAGTCTAGCCCGGGGTCGTCATATGTGGTTGCCGCAAGCCCGCCGGCCACTCCTTCGTCACTTTGTTTTACTACCAAATTATATGTAATATCTTATTATTATTCATATTTAACTTACATTAGAAAGGTTTCCGTGACCTCTCGCGCGAACTTGGCAAAAAGTCTCACGATTTATTTCCAGAACATGATGCATGATGGGATACGCTAACCCTCGAATAGCGCTCCGGAGCGGTATTAGAGATAGTGGATTTAGTGTGCGTTAAGGGCACTGCACTTTGGTATTTTTAAGACCTGGGACAGTCTTGCGCACTTACTTCCTGTCGTGCGCACACGGTCTCAAGTGGCCAAGACCACAAGTGTGGGTATTTGGACAAAGGGACAGTCGTTTGGAATGCACTTGGCAAAGGGAACGATGTAATTTCCTCATTATCTTCAGCTGGCATGTTCCCGTGACAACACAGCACGGTGTCCGTCAGCAGATTCCCTGATGGACACCGGCATAAAACAAATATACATTTTATATTTTAAAAAGTTTTATATATATTAGTTTTTATATATTATATAGCATATTTAAAAAACTTTTTAAAATATAAAATGTATGTTTATTTTCAACAGTTATGCTAACAACAATAAAAAGACATTTATGACAGTAAAACAGCGAATCTGCTGATGGATACCGTGCTGTGTTGTCACGGGAACATGCCAGCTGAAGATAATGAGGAAATTACATCGCTTGCTTTGCCAAGTGCATTCCAAACGACTACGTAATGGCACGCACATGCCCTGCTCACTCCAAAGTCCCCACTCCAAGGGGATTGGGATGATCACTTCCATTTGGAATTTGCCCCGTGAACCGTTCGGTACCGATACTCGTATCGGCTCATCCCTAATCAGTCGATTAGCTCAGTCGCGTTTCAGCTCAAAATACCCCACAGATCATTTGTTATATCATTTTGAAAATGCCTATTTTGAGTGGAAGCAGAAACACGCTGTTTTTCATGCATGTCTCTTTAAATGCAAATGAGCTGCTGCTCCCCGCCCCCTTTTCCAGAATAGGGCAGTGCAACGCGTAAAAGACAGTATAAGTCACTATAATCCGTAATTATGTCCCCACTGAATGCAACAAATGCCTCGTTTATAATGGGTTTTAATGTTTTTGTCTCATCGCTCTGGCCAGACAGGGCATCACAATATGGTAAGGGGCGTAACATTTCCATCACACGCTTGAGGTATTCGGGCAATCACAACGCACTGGATAGCTGGCCAATCAGAGCACACCTCGCTTTTCAGTTCGATGAGCTTATGATAATGTTTTTTTAGCAGCATCATATGACCCCTTTAAGGAAACACATCATGATCGTGTTTAAGTGCTATAATTGGGTCCCCAATGCATCTACCAACCCAGAAAATCTGAAAAAGAACAACCCAGTATTTTTTTTGGTAAGACTTCTTTTGCAAGCTTGTGAAAAAAAAGAGCACATCAGATTTCGATGTAGAAAGGGGATCTTATTATAATATTACCGCCCCTTAATCTGCAAATTTCCACCCACGGCACCGCCATTGTGCTTTCGCAAGTGACAACGGTGTACCAGTTCTAACGCCACGGTGAAAGTTCGAGCAAAGTATGCTAACTGTTCTGTCTTTGGCTGCACTGACGAGCACAGAGAACACTATTTAGAGTCCCAGCCTCAGAGCAGACAAGAGAGCAGCTGATTTATTGATTTATATACTGTCTATTATACTGCTTCTACACAGATCTAATATAAACGTGATTTCTTTCCCAGCTGTTTACCTTCACAGACATAACCGTCTGATTTCGTAACTCCTGTGTTTTCAACATAAACTTGTGTGTATTTGACAGTTTAAGCTCAATAAGACATGAAAGAAAAGTTTAGTATTCACATGCCGTGTGACAGCCGCTTTCTGTTCGCATGCTTCAGATGTTTGTGTCAGAAAATGTTATCACAGAAGTTTATAATAATATGGTATAAAACGCATGATTTCAGCGTGACTGACATGATAATTAAAACCAAATAGATGTTTTTTTAGCAGAATATCTGAGGAACCGAGCTGTAAAGGCACTGCCCTATTCTGGAAAAGGGGGCGGGGAGCAGCAGCTCATTTGCATTTAAAGAGACATGCATGAAAAACAGCGTGTTTCTGCTTCCACTCAAAATAGGCATTTTCAAAATGATATAACAAATGATCTGTGGGGTATTTTGAGCTGAAATTTCACAGACACATTCTGGGGACACCTGAGACTTATTTTATTGTAAAAAGGGACGACTGGCAATGATGAGCAATGACTTTGCAAGCAGCATTTGAGCAAGAAGGTACCTGCAAAAACTAATTTTGGATAGGTTTCTAATGCAGCATTAAGGTTTAATGATCTACATCAAAATAGAAACAGCTTACGTATGTGATAACTTAGATGATCACCAACCACAACTTTCAGATGCTATTTTATCATTAAGGCAAAGTCGCCATTAATAAGTTGTGGGAACAAATGTTTTATTTAGTGGCTACAATATAATTTTTTTCTGCATGGCATATGTTAGCAGTGCTGTTATTGTTTAATTGAAATAAAGCAGAAATAATATTAAATATAAATATTAAATATAAATATTTAAAAAAATGTTTTAACTTAAAAATCAGAGATGTTGCCAACAAACTGAAATAAAATAAGCTGAAGTACTAAATTTACCCACACTAAAACACAAATAAATAAAGCTAAATAAAATAATATTTAAAAAAAAAAATGAATTAAAAAAACATAACAACATGATTAAAACTTAAACTAAAATAATAATAAAAAAAAACAAATTCAAAATACTATAGTACTAAACAAATAATAATAAAATAATGCAACCTTCCAGTGTTGTTGATTTGTTATATAAGTGTAATTCGAATGACGCTCAGCCAGTCAAATTGGAAGACCGGACCTAGCTGTTGTATAGTTATTAGACAGGTGCAACAGGGCTTTGTGACACTATGAACACAAAGGACAATGTGATTATGTCTCAATGTAGTGCTAGGATAACACAGTGTATAGTGCATGTAGACTGGAAGCTCTTTATCACTGCTACATTTGTGCTGAGTTAATGTATAAAACTCCACTGAGAGCTGCTCAGATATTTCTTCTTAGAGGTTTTCCCATGAAAGCCATTTTGATAACAACTGTGAGTGCAATGTTACATCAGAGCAGCACCTCTAAAATCCTCTGAGCCTTATACACATGTCTTTCTCTCTCTCTCTTTCTGCATAAATATCAGGAATATCATGTCCTTTCAGCATTAGAGACAGTGACCCTGCATGGAACAGGCCCAAATACACACACACACACAACACACCCAGGCAATGTTTTCCGCTTTCAGCAGCAGTGCTGGACAGAGACTTAATTCTCAATGTGAATATTTTATGGCTCTCTGAGCTGCTAATGCCAGCCAAGAGGAGATATGCTTCTAAACCGCACACAAAACGCTCTCTCTTCTCTACTTCTCGCTGTGTTTATCTCCAGGAAATCAGCACATAGTATTATCACTTCCTTTTCTGACTGATATTGACTAATTAATGAGAAAGACAGAAAGAATAAAGAGAAAGAGAAATGATCATCTTTTGCTTGCTTGAATTGAAATGTGTTATTTGATAGCAGCATTCCAGTGAATCTAACATGGGGTGGCGGGGACTTTCCATTGATTTCCTTTGTTTGTACCCTAACATGTATCCTTCACATAAACCATTTTTCTTTTTTACATTTTTAGTATGTTTTCTGTTAATCTGTTTTCCTCGTTGGCTCGTCCACACACAATGTAGGCAGAACCTGACTCCCACACACATATGCTAACCGAGCTATGTAAATGAGGACATTCCCTAGATTTCAGTTATTAAAATAAAAATAAATAATCGTTTCACTACAGTAAAGCTAACAAATCAGACTTAAACCCTGAACCTAAAATAAAACGTTCAGGATTTTTGTTTCATCGCCTTTTGATGATCCCTACACACTTACAAAAAATTAAAATATATCACTATATTAAATTTCTTTTATTTTTTGAGGATTTTCCCTAAAAATATTCTCTATACTTATTCAATTTTTCTGTTATCACATGTATAAATTCATATAAATATATGAAAAGAATACAATTAATTAAACACTTAAGAGGAGTTTCAATACTTCATTAAACACACAATAACTTTTTCCTGTTCCTACTACAGGGCCAATTTTGGTAACACTTTATTTTGATGGTCCCCCTATAGATAGTCTTTTGACTATAAGTTACTTTGCAAGTGCATATCTACTTACTCTCATCAGGGTAGTATCTGTAGATTGTCTATTAAATGTTCAGTAGCAATCATTACAATGTCTATAACATGTAAGCATCTATTAAACATTTGGTCAGTAATGTGTTATCGATATGTTATCAATTTAGGTTGTAGATGCTCATCTGAGTGAAAATAGTTTCACTACCATTTTAGTTTTCAATGTAATAATGCACACGTTCTCCTTGTTTAGACACACATCACATGCACACAGGGCCTCCTACTGTAGTTTGTGTGGCATGTTATTAGCGATGGTTAATTTGTTTGATTGCAGTGTGTGCCTCCACAATGGGTGGTGTTCATTTTTAAACTCCACTTTTTCTCAGACTCGCCTCTGCTCAGAGCAGCTACCTGGACCACTGGATGTTTCACAAAATATGTTGTTGAAAAAACAACATTTAGGGACCAAATTATAATTTTTTTAATATAGTTGACAATTTACAGAATCACTCAATAAAGGTTGTTCAGAAATGCTTAGTTAATAGTTTCTTACTTTATCTTCTAACAACTGCTGTGTGCTTTAAAGATTATGACGTTTTAAGCAAACCAGTAGTCTTAACAAAAGCAACCTTCAGCAAAAATACATTTACTGAAGAAACCATTCCATTTTAGTTTGCTTTTACAAGACTTTCAGCTCTTTTATCACCACTTGCATCGCAAGTGCATTTCTGTACCAGGTGAGGCACCGAGCAAGTTTTCTATGTCAGAAAAGCCATATATATGGTGCTGGTATTTGATGTAAATGTTAAAATGCATTATATAATAGTATTATGCAAGGAACCACACGAAAATAAGTCTTTATTAATCAATAATCTGACCCATAATCATAATTTGTGGGGGAAAAAAAAATCTAAATTGTTGGTGTTTTACTGACACTAGCGTTCCTTTTTGCTGGAAACTGAACTGTGTGTATAGGTACGTTTTTGGAGTTGCAAAAATGTAGGCAGAGCATTGTTTTTCCTATAAGCCTATATTGTAAATATCAGTCTGTCATATACAGATGCATCTCAATAAATTAGAATTAGTTCATTTATTTCAGTAATTCAACTCAAATTGTGAAAGTCGTGTATTAAATAATTTCAGTGCACACAGACTGAAGTAGTTTAAGTCTTTGGTTCTTTTAATTGTGATGATTTTGGCTCACATTTAAGAAAAAAACCACCAATTCACTATCTCAACAAATTAGAATATGGTGACATGCCAATCGTCTTACCTGGGCTAAGGAGAAGAAGAACTGGACTGTTGCCCAGTGGTCCAAAGTCCTCTTTTCAGATCAGAGCAAGTTTTGTATTTCATTTGGAAACCAAGGTCCTAGAGTCTGGAGGAATGGTGGAGAAGCTCATAGCCCAAGTTGCTTGAAGTCCAGTGTTAAGTTTCCACAGTCTGTGATGATTTGGGGTGCAATGTCATTTGCTGGTGTTGGTCCACTCTGTTTTTTGAAAACCAACGTCACTGCACCCGTTTACCAAGAAATTTTGGAGCACTTCATGCTTCCTTCTGCTGGCCAGCTTTTTGAAGATGCTGATTTCATTTTACAGCAGGATTTGGCACCTGCCCACACTGCCATAAGCACCAAAAGTTGGTTAAATGACCATGGTGTTGGTGTGCTTGACTGGCCAGCAAACTCACCAGACCTGAACCCCATAGAGAATAAAAAAAACAAATCTATGTTAGTTTACTACAAGTGACTACAATATAAGTTGAAATAGACCTACCACACTAATATGCATGTTCTTTTTCATAGAAACCGTCAATGACGCTGATCACTTTTCACTACTTGAAACAGGACTTTATAAACAGCCGTCAAATGTCATAACACATTGGCTTTTTTCCCCACAGCTGTTACGTCTGCAACGTTCGATCACACCATACGGTAGGTCAAAAATGTTTTTTCTGCCGTTACGGAAGATCCACTGGGCCGCAAACCTATGAAGCAGTCTTCCTCAAAAGGGCGCTTGAGAAATGTAACGTTACCTTGTGACAACGCCATCGGTGGTGCAGTCGGGACAGAAAAACTAATAAATATTGATACAAATAAACTTTACTATAATTTAATAGTAATAAATATTATAAAAACAAATAGAGTATATATACACATACATATTTAAATAATATTTATTCCCAAAACATCTGGGCCGTCAAAGTCCTGCCCATGTCCGGATTCGTTATTTCACGCCTAGAATTGTAAACTGAAATTGCGCCAACAGAGCTCATTAAAAAAAAAAAAAAAAAAAAAACCTTTTGATGAAGTTCGGGTAGGAGGGAAGAAATATTAGATTTACAGTACATTTAATCAATTGTGTAGATGGGCACTTTGTTAAGAGCACTCATTGAGAAAGTTTATGTTAGGGAAACGAACAAATCACATCTAAAATTGATGAAGTGGATGCAAAGAAAAAGGTTACTCCATGGTAAAATGAAATGTAGGCGATGCAAGAAATGCATGAAAATGGTGACGTCTTCTTGTAAAGATGGTTACATCTGGTAAGTATCTGATTGATTGATTGATTGAAATATAAGGCATGTTAAACAAGTTCAGAAAATAACATCAATATAAATAACCAACATCTGTGATTGTGTTAAAAATAGAGGAAAATATTATTTTATTCAACTGGAAGAGTATTTTTTGTACTTGAGAGACATCATTACAGAATTGTTAACAAGATGACAATTTCAGAAAATGCAGCGTCTGGTTCATTTATACAGAATTCACATTCATTGGTCATTTCAATTGAACATTTTTAATATAATCTTTACCAGAGTAAATTGTTTAAATAATTTTGTAATCTCTTTAATCTTGCTGTTATTGTGAAATGTTGTGTCCATGTGTAATAAATCCATAACATGCAGTGTAAACCACACACACACACACACACACACACACACACTTCAAGTACTAAGACAGATCATAGTCTAGGTAGATTTTTTTTAAGCTATGCCAGCAGGAATGTATTTTACATGATGAATACTATACTATTTATTTATTATACTCTTATATATATTTGCAAGCAGTGCAAGAAGTCATGTGGACAAAACAGGAGAAGCATAAGGACCAGGTCCATTTTTTCCCATTCCCATGCAAGCCTTTTTAGTTGGATGAAGCATATTCACAGGTAAGTTTATATTGTCTGTAATCTCTAGTGCCATTTCCTCCATAACTGTCTGCACATTACATTTCTAATTCTGTCCTTTTACTGCAATATTGCATTGCATTGTGTTTAGATTTTCACAGGGTCTCCATATGCGACAGGTGGATATGATGCTAGATGACATCTCAAATAGTAGTGTGACCCTGTCCAAGATGTCCATGAAATTGCGAAGTGTATGTGTGAGAAGTATGCGGAGGCTCAGGTAAAAAAAGAGGACAAAAAGTTGGTGGGCTCAACATATGTGTACACATTGATGAAAGCAAGTTTCGCCACAGACGAAAAGTAAGCCATGCATTCAGAAAACATATATATTCTCTTCAAATGTGGATGTGTACACTGTAAAAGAATCATAGTTTTACTAAAAAAATAACTGATTTCTTTTATTTTAAATTGTAGTCAAAACTCTGTAAAATTATCTCTAAATTACTTAAACAACTACTTGGCTGTTCATTTAGGCATTATGACATTAATAACAAATTACAGTAATTCACATTTTTTATACAGAAAATGTACTATATTTTTATACAGTACTTTTTCTGTTTTCTTAAATTACATACAAATGTATGTAAAATTACAAAAATAATCTGTAATTAATACAATAACAAAAACGTTAGATGATAAAACAGCCAAATGACTGGCAGCAACAGTTGCCAAACAAAAACCATAAACAAAACTACCATTGTTTATCTACAGGCATTTCCTGAATTATGATCAAACATCTTCACTGTAAAAAAACATAAATGAATACAAAAAAATAAATAATAATAATAATAATTATAAAATGTCACATGACTGGCAGCAACAGAAAATTTAACACTAAAAGATCTCTCTAGATCTCAGCATCTTCACTCATTTCAATCCCGTCTGACTTTATTGCTTTCACACAAAACTTCGTATTAAGAATTAACAGAGGTTCAGTTTACTGCTGTAATTAGGTTTAGTTGGGCTCTTGACCCTTGTTTTTTAACTGTGTTAAAAACTGTTAACTGTGTGTTTCTAAAGCACATTTGTTATAGCAAAAATTGCGAGAGAAAATCTGATCAGATGAAGCTGGTTACTTATTGATGATGATTCAATGATTATATAGTGGCCTGATTCACTGATCTCATCCAGAGTCTTCTTTCTGAGTGTGTTAGCTGTTAGTTTTGCATTATACAGTAATCTTGTGATGTTATGAGTTATGACAGTCCAATATTTAGATTTTTTTTTCATTCATTATATAGAAATTGGTTTGAGCTGTCTTTTTGACTCACAAACATTAAGAATCAGCGCATGAATCTCAACAATGGTGACATTAAATAAAAAGTTTTTTGTGACTTTAGTAGTTTGTTTTGTGATGTTCAGAGTTGATTTGTTTATCTGAATATTTTGTCGACTGTCACCATTGTTGCGGTTTATACACAGACTCTTGATGTCTGTGTGAGTCTACATGATCCTGTCCAAATCATTTCTGCACTTAAAACTGTCAAAATCTTCAGTAAGAAACCAATTTCACCTGATCTGATTTTTTCTCTCAATTTTTGCTATAACATATATGCTGTAGAAACACACAGTTACAGCAGTCAGAGAAGATCTAGTGTTAAAAAGCAAAGAGTCAAGAGCCTAACTAAAGCAAACACTTATCTCCACAATGGTGTCTTCAAACATTATTATTTTCAATTAACATCAACATCTAAACCCCAGTTAATTCTCAATAATAAGTTTTGTATGAAAGCAGTGTAAGAAGTCAAGATGCTGAGATCTAGAGAGATCTGTTAGTGTTTCATGTTCTGTTGGGATTGAAAGGGTTTCTGTTGTCTTTTGTTTTGTGGGTTACCATTGTGCTGAAGAGTAGAATCTGTTCTTCAGTCCAGGGCAAGACTAAGAAACAGCAGTGTTATATTGTGTGTTGCTTTATATAAAGACAGTAACTGTGTAGTTGCTGATGTAGTGATAGTTTCATTAGCTCACACGTGTGTGCTTTTGCTAGCTAATGGTTAACTGCAAAAGTTTTACAACTTACAGAGAATGTTTCACAATAATAATTCAAGAAATCCCTGTAAAGTAGCAATGTTTTTTGTGAAACGTAAGAAAAAAATAGGATATTTTAGCTTAATCTTACGGTTTTTGTTTGGCAGCAGCTTCTACCAGTCATTGACCGTTTTTTTTTAAACGATCTTTAACCATTAATGGTAAATGTTTGGCACCCTGTGCTGCCATGCATTACAACATTTTTTTTTACAGTGTAGACCAGACACAATATTGTTATATTGTTCTAATAATTTTTTTTTTTGACTTTTTGTAAGACTAACAACATTTGGATTATCAGGAGGCCTGTCAGTTGACCTACAATATTTATTTTGAGGCTAGTGCTTTTGACTTTTAGAAAATAAGAGTGTGTGAAATAAATTGGTATTATTCTTTTTTCAGTATGCCAGAGGGGGTTTTGGAGACAATAATAATCCAATAAATCCCTGTAAAGTAGCAATGTTTTTTTTGTGAAACATTTAAGAAAAAATTAAGCTAGCTTCATCTTACAGTTTTTGTTTGGCAGTAGCCAGTCATTGACCATTTTTTTTATTTTTTATGATCTTTAACCATTATTTCCAATGTTTCCAATGCAAATGTTTGGCACCATGTGCTGCCATGCATTTCAACATTTTTTTTACAGTGTAGACGAGACACAATATTGTTATATTGTTCTAATAAAAGAAATTGATATACTGTAAATCCTTTTTGTAAGACTAACAACATTTGGATCATTAGTAGGCCTGTCAGTTGACCTTAAAATATTTATTTTGAGGCTAGTGCTTTTGACTTTTAGAAAATAAGAGTGTGTGAAATAAATTTAATTTATTCTTTTTTCAGTATGCCAGAGGGCGTTTTGGAGGTGCATGGAGAAGGAAAAGCTGGGTATTCGGAATGGTTGAGATTTTGCCCTCCCGAAAACCAGTATTGCGTTTGGTGGACAAAAGGGACAAGACAACCCTTTTACCAATCATAGAAAAACATGTAAAAAGAGGCAGCATCATTCATAGTGATGAGTGGCATGCATACTCAGCTCTTTCAGAGAGAGGCTACGAACACCAAACAGTGAACCATAGCATTAATTTTGTTAATCCATCGACAGGGGTA
>NW_015505527.1:1157644-1157845 GCF_001515645.1 Sinocyclocheilus grahami
AGACTATCTATAGGGGGGCCATTAAAATAAAGTGTTACCAATTTTTTTTTAAATTTATTCTAATTTTGACTTCTCACATTTGAAACTTTTTATTTTACATGTCATTACTATTTCACAACTATATTTCTCGTAATTGTTTTTATATCTCACAATTTGAGACATAATGTACATAAAAGGACCATATGTCCTTATACTGTGACA
>NW_015505527.1:1158628-1165062 GCF_001515645.1 Sinocyclocheilus grahami
ACACACACACACACACACACACACACACACACACACACAAACGCCGTGTGGCTACTGTAGAGTCAGACTCTGTTCTCTCTCTGTGTATCTCAATGATTCTGAGCATATAATGAAGATAAATGAGTATTGCCAGACCACCGCGCTCCCTCGCTCCTGTTCTGCTCTGGGAGAGAAGGAACGGGGCCCACTACTGTGGTTATGGCTGGCATTTGCCAAAAATCATCTCTCGGACTCAGAGGGAAAGATTAATTTATTCTAAATAAGTGCACATTGATTTTTATAGCTGTGTTCTGTGCAAGGGAATAAAGTCTGTGAGTCATTATAGGAACTCATAGAGGAAAGTATGTCACACACACACACACACACACACACACACACACTCAGGAAGGGAAGGAACGGGGCCCACTACTGTGGTTATGGCTGGCATTTGCCAAAAATCATCTCTCGGACTCAGAGGGAAAGATTAATTTATTCTAAATAAGTGCACATTGATTTTTATAGCTGTGTTCTGTGCAAGGGAATAAAGTCTGTGAGTCATTATAGGAACTCATAGAGGAAAGTATGTCACACACACACACACACACACACACAAACTGATGAAGGCAAACAAAAACAGGCTCACATAACATTCATAACCACATAAACACATCTGCCTCTACGTTCCCCCTCGCGTGAGCAGCGCACCTTTGTGTACCCTTAATGTCTCTTAGCTCATCTCTCTTTCATTGTCTTACCATTCCATCCACCTACAGTAAGATTATAAGCCATGATAAATGTACTTTAATTCACAGATGCCTTGATATTGCTTTTCGCTGGCCAGAGGCTGACAAACACACAGCAGCACAGCAGTATTACAACACCGCGGCTGATAATATCTTTCAAGATGAGATGAATGATTAATACCCCAAATAAACGAACAAGTAGTAGGCAGAGCATGTTTTTTTCGCACCCGCTGGCAAGCGCTCAGCACATCTTCAGTACTTCACTCTGGCCCTTGAACACAATACAAATAATACAGTTAGGTTTGATGCGTTTATGCTTTCGGTCTGTCTAATCTAATACAACGACTGTTCCTGTCAAGCCGCTCAGGGCCTGGCGAATGCAATTCAAATGTCTCGCCAATGGGTTTGTTTTTACTTCGATTAATTGTGGCCGGATAGATTCTCATGTTCAGAGAATGTGTGATCTTGTTTTTAATTTGAAATTCAGTGCTTGGGAGAAGGAATGAAGGAGCGTTACAGAACATTTAATGCATCTTTTGACTCATGTCGTGATAATGACTCACCACAAGCAAATAATATGCAAAAATATTCAACTATGAAGTCATCACATTTTTTTAATTCGTGTGACAAGCACACAGAACACGAGAGGCAGATGAAACGGGCCTCATGAAAGGCCGCTTCTCTCTGAAAAAGTGAACCAAACAGAACTCTTTTATGTGTTTTCATCTCATTGGTGGCTACAGAGAGGTGAGATATGAATATTAATTCACATCAAAGTCAAAAACCACTCCTTGGTCTGTCGTAAATGCAACATTAACAGATGAATTATGGATCAACTCAAATTTACCCAGAGTTCATCATGTTCCAGCTCTCGGTGTAAAAGGCTTGCAGTTGTCCAACAGATTTCTTCAGTAATCTCATCCAGAGCTGACATATGCTCCTGACCCGCTTCCTCTTTAACTGACTACTGACCCACTTTTACACACACACAAACGGGTCTCTTGGAATTAACACTACTTAGACCATTTCAGATTTACTCAGCATCTCCTTGCAGCAAAAACACAAATGTTGCCTCCTGCGCTCTTGTGTTCCATTTTAAAAACATTTGGTCAACTCCATGCATCCACCGACAACACACACACACACACACACACACACACTTGAAATAATTATAAATTCCACATGCTGTGCACATAACGTTTGACCATTTTTAAATTGTTTGTCCCCTCTCTCTCTGAAGAAATAACTCACGCATGAGGTTACAGAGAGATTGTGTGCAGACTGAAATAGAAAAGTGAATCAAATTGGCCTGTGTGAGTCAGTATTATGTCCTGTCCCTTCACATTGGAAAATCTCACACTTGTAGTCAAAAGAATCTTCTATAATTGCTTTGGTTTTTAGACTCTCCATTTCCAAAACAGCTGACATATCCGCATGCAAAGAAACTTAAAACCTCCACAATTCAGGTCCTGACAGAAGCATTTGATCTGCAAGTGCAGTTATTGTATATTCATACTGCTAATAGTGCAGTGTGCAGCTGCTGGCTAGCTGATGACAAGCTCTCCAGTTAAATCTCCAGAGTTCTATCTAGTTAAGCATAGCCATTAATATCCTGTTTCATACGGCGTAATGGGATGTCTGCATTACAGGATTCAAGGAACTCTACTCCTCACATGATTCACAGTGCTTTTCATCATTCGCACCATGTCTAAAAATGATGCATTTCTCTTCCTCTTGAGATGAGAGTTTTTAAGCATCAAAAGAAAGCAGGATCATCACTAAAAATCCATCCATTTGCAATATAACGTGTTACTTCAGGTCATGTATGGAAGCCTGTTTCTGCCTCAGAGTAAAAAATAAGACAGGTAAGTGTGAGATGATAAATTTGCAAATAAAGCTGCAATTGTGAGATGTTGTTGCAACTACAAGAAGCCATTTCTCTTTTTTCAACTGTAGGCAGAATAAATAAATTAATAAACAAACTTAAAAAAATAAAGAAATATGAAAAAATAAAGAAATAATATTACATTTTGAATGAAATATTCAACTAAATAGTAGTCACATCATGTATAACATGATATGTAACAAAATCATAATTGTGAAAGTTAAATAACTACATGTTTATTCTGTGGCAGGAACGTACATTTAATTATATTCATTTGTATATATACTCACAAATTAATATTAATAAATGCATAATTATGATAAATATGTATAATAATTTATAACAAATACTTCAGTATCAGACATTAATTACCAAAGTAAGCTTCATTCAAAAATAGCAGAGGGGCAGTTTTAAGCTGTCTATTCTATTATCTATTGATCAATGGAGAAAAGGAATTAAAAGAAAATGGAAAGAGAAAGAATCGATTGGTCTGACTGCAGGACATCTGTCCGAACAAACAGGTGGAAGTACTAAATTACCACTGTCCTAAGAGAACCTCAGACAACAGGGCCATCTTGGGTAAACCAAGAGCCAGTCAGTGCCGTGGTAATTTCTGAGCATGTGTGAGTGGAGGAGTGTGAATGCTGTGTGTGTGTGTGTGTGTGTGTGTGATATTCAGGCCTCACAAACAAATTCTCTTTTATCTTTTTATGTTCCAGCCTCATCAGTGATCAATCTGTGTGGAGTGAGAGAAGGTTTTTAATGACATCTTCCAGATGAGGAATGGTGTGAGTGTGGGAAATGCATCTGTGTGCTTCTGTTTGATTGTGTGTGTGTGTGTGTGTGTAATGGAGAGAGAGAAATGTGATTATGATGCTGGATGAGGATCAGGCTTAATATGGCTGCATCAACAAGAGACAATAAAGAGCTACAGAGGTTGGAGAGGCAGGGACGGGGGCTGTATCTGAATAAATGAAAGTATTACTGTAATAATGCTGCTCTGCTTAATCATTCCCCAATAATCTTTTCTATCTGGCTGTACGTACTGCTGCTAAACACCTGTGCAGGTCCAGTGGAGAGAAGGATCCAATAGTATGTCTTACCACATGTGTTGACATGTTATTTGAGCTTAAAGAGTCCAATGTTAGTAAGCAAATGAAAATTTTATTTATAAACAGTAGCATCACTAAAACAGTATGTATGCAGTATATAGTATATGTACATAAAAGATGCACATTCATACATAACGAAGATAAAATAAAAAAAAATCTACAGCAATACTGTAGTAAGATTACAGATTACATAAAGAATAGGAAATATGAAAGATGCAAAAAAGGATCAAAAATGTAATGAATTGAAATAAAATGCAAAAGTAAGGCATAAGAAAATTAAATTGCCTGTGGAAATGCCCTAAAAAACAAGTTCCTATTCCTATTGAGATCGGCTCGTAGCTCTCATAGGTATACAACTTCAATTCATAAGAAGCTTTAACACTGGGTATAGGAGATCAGTTATAGGAACGAATTCCCTGAGAACTAAATTTTCCTGGTTGCATTCACACCGACAGTAGGAACTCTGAAGTAACGCAAGCCGGCCGACAGTGACAGCAACATTTACTGTAAGTGCAGCATTCAACAATTAATGCTGTTCAACACTGTTTTTCATGTTGAGTTAGTTTGTGGAGTAAGTACATTTAAACAGTGTGCTTACATGGCTTTTTAAAAACGGTGTTTCATATGGCATACGTTCAGCCAATCAGCATACACTTATATCACTAGTATTTCCTATTGTGCTGGGTTAGACCTGACTCTGGAGCTAAATTAGTCCCCCATAAGGCATTCCTATAAAATGTTTCCCAGTTTCTGTGGTGCGAACATGACAAAAAGCAGGCACTTCCGCCAATATTTATAGGAACTATGAAAATGTTCTTCTGGCACTATAGTAACTAAAAGCTCATTAGCCATCTTTCACTTGTGTTTTAGGTAGCTTGAGGGTTTGAGTGATCTACAGGATCTGCAGGAGTATTTAGAAATTATATTGCTGAGGCATACAGACCCAACATCATAAAGACATTAAAAAATTAATGACAACTTTGGGTTATAGATCACAGAGAAGTGCTTGTGTTATGAGCAGAGATAAGGTGGTTTTAGAATAGAACACTAAATATTTTTTTTCTGATTTTTTGGAAGAATATCTTGGCCACTCTTTTCAGTATAAAGAAAGTGAATGCATGACAATGAGCACCATAAAAGTACTGTGCTATATTTTAAATCTTCTGAAGTCATACAGCACACTATTTTTGTGTCATGACAGATGTCTGATTCATGAACAAATTGTTCTTTTCAAGTCACATCTTTTCAATAAATCAGTTGGCTCTAAATGATTCTTTCACCAATCAAACTGATTCAGTTCTCAAATTCAACACACTGACTCAGAAAAGGTTCAGTGTTTACAGCTCACTGGAGAGGAGAATTAACAACTTACATTTCAGTCTGTACAGTAACTTCTTTAACTTTAGAAGACTTGGAATATAACACTTGAGTCATATGGATAAAATTTATAGTACTTACATGGTGCTCTTTGTCATGAATTCACTTTCTTTATATTGAAAAGCATGGCTAAGATATTCTTCAATTCTTAAAAATGATTTTGTGTTCTATCTTAAAGTCAAACTTCAGAAGTATGAGTTGTATGGGCTAGATTAACAATATTTGCATGCTTCTGCGTTCTTTTAGAAACTTAACTGCCCAAATCCTCATCTACTTTTATTTTATATCACAGAAAGAATCAACTATTTAGGTTCCACTGAACAAAGAAAATCAAACACATACAGAACGACATGAGGGGTTGAGTAAGGTCATGACAGTAGTTTCATTTAACAATGAACTATTCCTTTAGGTTAGGGTTAGGAGGAAATGTACAAAGTCCTATATGTGGTCCAAATACAGAGTGCAAATTTCGAGACGAGTGCGGCATCAGAGACATTATACACTTATATTTTAAGGGTCTAACGTATTCAGCAGCAGACTGACTCTTGTAACTCTACATCATTTTTCAGTGGCGTGTATAATTCACACACATGCATGTGTATGAGTTCCTCTCAGTGAACTTTCTCAGGTGTGAAATGACTTTCTCAACATCAAATGAGAGGAAAATATGGAGAGAAACACCTTTCACTCAGTGGATAAGCACCAGTGCACCTCATTACGAGCATTTGTGAGTGAGTCTGAATGTGTGTGTGTGTGTGTGTGTGTGTGTGATATTCAGGCCTCACAAACAAATTCTCTTTTATCTTTTTATGTTCCAGCCTCATCAGTGATCAATCTGTGTGGAGTGAGAGAAGGTTTTTAATGACATCTTCCAGATGAGGAATGGTGTGAGTGTGGGAAATGCATCTGTGTGCTTCTGTTTGATTGTGTGTGTGTGTGTGTGTGTAATGGAGAGAGAGAAATGTGATTATGATGCTGGATGAGGATGAGTTCCTGTCAGCGAACTTTCTCAGGTGTGAAATGACTTTCTCAACATCAAATGAGAGGAAAATATGGAGAGAAACACCTTTCACTCAGTGGATAAGCACCAGTGCACCTCATTACGAGCATTTGTGAGTGAGTCTGAATGTGTGTGTGTGTGTGTGTGTGTGTGTGCTCTCAGTAGTTTGGGCAAAAATAAGAGTCTGATACAGAATTATTAAAACAAAACAGAAATGCACTAAAACAGAAAGAAAAAAAGCAGGACATAGAGAGAAGAAAACGGCAAAGGATCCAGATGGAAAGATGGAGAGGTGAGAAGTGGAGTTAGATTGAAAGAAAAAGAGAAGAAAGAGGGGG
>NW_015505527.1:1165760-1168543 GCF_001515645.1 Sinocyclocheilus grahami
AGAGAAAAGAGAGGGGGGGGGGGTAGAAAGAAAAAGAGACGTCTTTGTCATTTGTCTCACGGTTGACAATTTTTCACTATGAAGGGAACGGACAAATTAGGTTAATTAAATGTTCCTGTGTAGTGTTCACCATGAAATATTTAGCTAGCCATTTAGCTGTGTGTGTGTGTGTGTGTGTGTGTGTGTGTTGATCTACAGGTCAGAGTCAGGTAATGGCTAAATGAGTGTAATAGGCCTTTTAATCAGCCCTTCCTGACAACAAGATAGATTCAAATCACAAGCAAAACACTTATTATTTGAGCTATTATCACCACAACACACACAGCCTTGCCCTTGGCAATGAGTGTTTGATTTTAGAGATGAATGTGTTTTTATAGGGAGGGTGGGCTGAGCTGTCACATCACTTGGGGCACTGGGACATTCTTTAACCTCAATGTAACATAAATCACCAAAGTTGCTTATAAATATAAGGCAAAAATATATGTTACATAAAATATTTAATAAAATATAATAGTATTAATGAAATTAATACCTTACAAAGGAAGGACACTTTAAATTGATTTTAGTAAAGTTTTAGTAAAGATATGTATAATATTACAAATGATTTCTATTTATTATTTAATAAATGCTGTTCTTTTGAACTTCACTATTGCAAAAATATCAAGCAGCACAACTGTCTTCAACATTGACTATAATAAGAAATGTTTCTTCAGCACCAGATCAGCATATTAGAATGAATGCTGCTGAAATATGCTGCTTTTTCAATTATTCAACTTCAACTATGAAAAATTCAACTTTTCCATTATAGGAACACATTAAACACATGTTAAATGTTTTACACATTTTGAATAATGAATAGAGAAGATTTATTAAACACCTCACAACTTTTACTGTGTTTTGATTAAATGAATTCAGCTCATGGGCTTACCAAAATCACCAAATCTTGAACGGTAATATAAATTTCTAGTATTTTCCTAGTATATCTACTTTTTTTAAAACAAAATATTGCACACAATATTTAGATATTTCATGAGCACAAACAATATACACATACAGAATATTAATGTACTTTGTTTTATTTGCAGATTTGTACTTATTTTATAACAGCCATTTCTGCAGTGCTGAATACTAATGGTTTAGTCTCAGAATATATGCTGCAACATAGTTCAGAGACTGAGGCACAGAATCACACCACATGCAGGGGAGGAAAAACAAGCTAAAAGTCTTTATCAACTGATTATGTTCTACCTCTATAACAGGAAAGAAGACGCTCTTCTTTCTCTCTTGCTCAGTTTAAGATGTTTCTGTCTGTTTCCTTTGCCAAGGATGTGTGCCTAGAATTATCTGCTTCTCTCTTCCTCCTTGAATATAAATGAAGGAGTTTTTTCTGCTTCATACTCTCTTCTTCTGATTTGGCATTTGCCTGCTCACCCCATCTATGAGGTCTCACCTCATAAAACAGACACTGCTTGAAAGAGAGTGAGACAGAGTATCTTAGGAATGTTCTTTTTCTTTCAGGCAGAATACAACATGAAATTCACACAGTTTGGACGCACATTGGTCTTGAAATTCTGTCACACATGCAAACGCTTTTTTCTTGTCCTGTCTTGTTTTCTCTTCACACTGCCATTCCTACAAACACACTACGATGAGAAAAAACCACTCAGCGGAGAAATCAAAATTCCGTGCATTCTTTTGAGATATTTTTAGAATGCATATCTAGAGATTTGAAATATCTCCAGCACAGGCAGATTTCAGTGAATAACTCCAAAAACTTCTAGTACACCACAAGCGACAGCTAAATATGTCACGCAATGACTTATTTTGAGCTTTAAATCAGATAAATCAGTTGCAAGATAAAGCAGAAAGTGCACAAATACAGATACCTCTGTTTATCTGCTCCTTCTGCCAATGAGGGGTTAATCTCACAAGCTTTATCTCAGTGTAGGAGTTGATCTATAGATGATTACCTTAAGAGCAGCAGCTCAAGAAAGTGAGTGAGGTATTTAAACTTTTTATCTTTGACTTCTAATCTTTGACCAAGGAAGAGAACAGACACGTAAGTCGCATATTTGCACAACCTTTCGTTGTTTATCTGAGCTTTCTAATGATTTAACCCTTTCTTCTGAGTTAAATCATTTAGAAAAAACTCATCAGTACTAGGGCTCAAGTATACCTTCAATAAATCAAACATGTTCAAACACAAACATGTTCATTGTAATTCGTACTGAATATCATTTAGCATGATCATAATCAAACTTATAAGTCACTTCAAACTTTTAAACTAAAAATAATTAATAATGTCAGTAAAAAACAACTACTTAAAGGTGCAGTAGGAGATCTCCCCCCTTGCACATTTCATATGTATCTCTTATCACATGCGACGTTTGTTCTATTCGACCGTAAGTGCTCTGCGAAGTGGACATCACCGGATATTCCGCCATCCAGTTCGAAGCGAGCGTATATGTTCCAAACAAAGGGCATTAAAGTGTGCGAGACGTTCATTTCAATAGTATTTATTTACAGAGGTATATTCTGTGTGAAGACGCTGCGCAGCGCAAATCCGTGAATGAATGTTCCCGAAGTGAAGTAAACTTCAACAGATTTCCCCAGCTCAGGGAGTAGGGAGCAATGAACACTGTGTAGGGATCATATTGATCGGAACACAATTCATGCACGTAACTCACTTCTAAAGAGCTGATTATCTGAATCAGGTGTGTTAACTAAGCGAGACATGCAAAATATGTAGGGGGGGGGGGGGGGGTCGGTGGGCTAACTCATGG
>NW_015505527.1:1168568-1210770 GCF_001515645.1 Sinocyclocheilus grahami
TGATTATGAGGAGGTGTATAAACAACGGAAAAAAGAAAAAGGGGGGGGGGGGGGGGGGGGATCGCTGGGCTACATCATGTGTCATTTACCGGTGAGAAAACTTTAAAAGTACTACAATACCAGGAAGGAAGATCGGGTTGTTGATGTTTGTCTGCCATTCTCGCTCTGTCTGCACAGCGTGCGTAAACGCGCTGATGACGTATACTGTCTGCGCGAACCGGGTGCGCAGAGGTATGCTAATACATACGTTGACAGGCAGGTAGGAAAGCCAATTAAAACACTCGGACCGAACGTTTTGATTGGACGAACATTTCTTGGTCCTACGCCTTCCACAGAATAAATAAATACAGATAAATACATTTAGACCACTTAACTTAATGATTGCTATCGGGATGTGAAGAAACTTTCAACCAGCATAACAAAAAAAGTTTCTGAAGACAATCACCTATTGCACCTTTAAGTAGCTTTTCTCTTTAATGAGATACCTGAGCTTGTTTGTCTTTTGCAAGTTTTGACCTATCATATAAACTTTTTGAGAGAAAAACTTAACAGCAAATGTATTTATATTTTTATAAATAAAACCCAGATGGATGTTTAACAAAGGTAAAGACATTTGCAGCATTACTTTTTTTCTTTTTTGGTGGAATGTAATTATTACTGAAGCTCTACAAGTATGAACTATGACAAAAAAAAAATTATACACCATTATATGCATGTTTAGATGACCATCGGATGTTCCCAATAGCAAGGCAGTGCCAAAAACACCTGTTACATGCAGTATGCATGTCAATAAAAAGTTCATTTTTGCTTATCTTTATTATCTCACCAGTGCATTTGTAAGTGATTTGAGACAGCAAGACAATTAAACTAAAATTGGAATTGTGAATTATACTCACATATTTTACTATGAGTGTTAGTAAGCTTGTTTGGGTATGTGATGCAGGGTAATATTATTACTGTTTTTTTTATCTGCTCGTTTCAGTCTGTATGTCTGTGACTTTTAAACTACTGTCACTTTTATTATATTTTTTAATTAAAACTAAGATATCAAACAGATAATTAAAACTGGAACCTTTTTTTAATCATATGTTAAATTTATTTTTGCCACTTTTCAAATGACTGATACATACAGATTGTATTTTCACCCTTGTTCCAAAGCAAAACTTTCAATCTAAACATATGAAGATTTACAAATAATAATTATACTATACTATATTCTAATTCTATTCTTTAAAAAAAACTTGTCCCTTTAAGACTTGCACTCTATTCATTTACTAACTGCTTGTTTTTCTTTAAAAAAAACACACTAGCTTTTCTAATCTTTTTGTATTCTATCTTTTTGTTTCTTTCTTATTTATTATACAATTAACAAAAGCAAAAAAGACCTCTAACACTATAGCTTGCTCTATTTGAGCTTTCTCTCGGTTTTCTTTTTATTTATTATATAATTAAAAAAAAAACCTTGCTACGTGTACTGCGTTAAGCTAACTGAGACTTGTTATAACACTTGCATATCATTGCGCTTTTGTTGATTTTGATTGCTTCCATTGTCCTCATTTGTAAGTCACTTTGGATAAAAGTGTCTGCTAAATGACAATGTAAATGTAAATGAGTGTTAACCACATTATTTGCATAAAGCAACATTTACAACACATCTTATCTGGAAAAAAGCTTGCTTCTTGCTTCTATGCTTCTGTTTTTATTAGAAAGAATTTTTATATTACAGAGAGAGCAAAATCTTTCCAAATGTCCCTGGGTGTACACATATCCCTGCTTGAGAGTCACTGACTTAAGGTTTAGTATTTGAGGAACAGATGTCAGTGCTGTTCACAGGTGGAGAGAGGAGGAGTGAAGAAAGACAGAGTGAAAGAGAGGGGGGAGTGCTGGACAAATAGACACTAAACAGTGACATTTTGGACATGCCGTTTACTGAGTGATTTATTAGTGTAATAAAGAAATTACCCCAATTATACACACAAACACTAACACACACTGCATGAGGGCCTGCCATATTGAAACACTCATGCCGAGAAATGGCTGGGTAGGAGTAAAGTATCACACAATTACACACATTTACACACAACTCACAATTATCATTTATATAAGCTGGAATGAAATGCCTGAAAATCTTCCAGTGAAAGCTCTGGAATCATAATGCATGCTCTTTTGTGATTCAATCTGGATTAGTTTATCTGACACAACAAAAGTCTCTTCAGGAGTAATCCTGGACAAAGATTGTATCAGTGTGTGTGTGTGTGTGTGTGTGTTCTCTATCTCTGTGCCCACATGGCCAGACGTATTCTGAGCCGCCATTAAAACACTAGAGAATAGGTCAAGCAAGAGAGAGAGATGGCTGGAAAGAATTGAGGAGGATGTAGACAATAAAGAGCATTAAGAGGGAACAAAATAAAGATGGACAGCATGAGAAAATGCAGAGTTGGAGGATAAAAGGAAGGGAGAGACAGAGAGATGAAAGTATAGAGTGATGAGGTTCATCATGTTGATCCATTGAACCTGATTGATCTTTTTGTCCAGACACTCAGCCTGAATAATGGAGTCTAATACGTGTATGTGAGTGTGTATGTGTGTGCACAGCTCTAATAAGTGGATTTAAATGGGATAAGCTTACCCATGAGTGCCCTATCCTCAGGGGTAGTGAAGTGAAAATACTACATTATGCTTGTTTTTTTAGATTGTGTAACTCACAAATTATTCCGATTCAGATGCGGAAAGCAGCAGTAATTTTCACAAAATGTAACATTGGTAATAGCTTACAGCACAATTCACGCACTATAACCACATCAGGTATGAGAAATTCAGTCCTCTATCACAGTATAATGGACTGTTTTAGTAATGATCAATATGGATATTTAAAAAAAAGTTTTGATTGTTATGTAAGTGTTCCTTATGTAATTTTCTTTTTGTTGTTGTTGTTGCAATTTAGCTGTTGCAAAGTAGCATATGTTTTCTTTAATATGTTGTCTTTGGCACATTTTGGTAGCTAATAATAAGATTAATAAAACATTAAAGATAATTAAACATTAAAGATTTACATTCACATTAAAGTTAGTCACTGACGTAACGTCTCCGTTCCCTCCTTCAGGGAACGAGGGTTACACAAGTAACCTAGACGTTACCGTTACAATTAAACATCCTAGTGTTATGACTTTAACATCGGCCGTTGTGTACTTCTACAATAATTTAAGTATATCTGACTTAATGTTTAAGGTAAATTTTCTGCATTTTAGACTAAATATTCTCTGAATAAAAACCAAAAAGTGCAGTGTTACAATCATGCTCTCTATACATCTATGTACATGGCTTATACAAAACAATGAGACAATGAATGAGAGAAAATCATAAGAAAATCATCACTGAAATTGTTATATAATATATATTATGTTATATAATGCTACTACTTGAGTGGATAACTGTTATCTGTTTGGTTAGCTGGACTGGTCAGGGTTTTCAGGTTAGGGGTCAGGGCCATGGATTACAAGTTAATTAAGTTAAGTTAAGTAAAAAAACAATACAAATATTTTGTGCTAGATGTCTTTGACGGTTATCAATGTTTAGATTGTTAGTGGTGAGATTGCTGCTGTAGTGGCATTCTCATTGTCATTTGAGGTCAGCCTCTGTTTTGGTTTTTTTTTTTCAGCTACCTGTGCTTGTAAATTCTATTAACATGTGTACACTTTATCATTCATTGCTTTGGTAAGGAAGCATCTTTGTTTTTTCTTTTTTTTACTCTTTTAATATAGAGGTCAATGACAAACAAGGTTGGATGAGATGATGAAAAGGAGAAACCTTTTAAAAATCTAGTTAAAGTGTTAGCTCCAACTTCTCAGAAACACAATTTGTGAAAGAATGTTTATACCATAAAAACATTATGACTCTTTCATGACTGTGCAATGTTAAGTGGCGTAATTATCAAATAAAAAGTAATAGGACTATTTTCCTTTCACCTTGAACATACTTGAGAGTACACATATCAAATTATTTTCAATTATAAAATATACCCATGGGAGAAAAAAACAAGTATCATTACCTTTACTCGTTTTCTTGTGGTTACTCCTAAACTGTCCTTGCCTTTTACAAAGGTCAAAATATCTAATACACATATTAAAAAAAAAATAAAATGCCATGACGGTCTACAGGGGTCCTCTCTGTGACATAATTTTCTGTTTTATGGTTTTACTGTCAAAAGACAACAAAATGGCTTCCTGATTTGGTGGATAAAAGTTTCCATGTAACTGCTTCACTCCTTATTTTTTTAAAGTAATGATAATAAAACAACATGCCAAGCTACTTATACCAAAGCATTTGTTTCTGTCTCAGGTTTAGCCATTTAAGGAGACAGCATCCTATTTGTTTGCAATCTCTGAATAGCTACTCCCCCAACTAAAATACGTATATTCAAGTCATTGTATGCATTGCATTATTTTATGCATTTTTGAATAACTTGGTTAATTGACCCATAGGCTATTATCCGTCCCCACATTACTGCCTAATTTTGCCGTTTCTTTACATTTCCAAAAGAATCGACAGGTCTGCCAGTTTTCTTTTATCAGCAGTATTAACGATGTGATACTCTATTCAAGATGTTAATAATGTCATAGAATACTGGGTGTCTGTTTTAAAATGAAAACTTCACAGATTAAATTCATCTGGCACAAGCTTTTACTACAACAGCAAACTTTAGTTTGAAAAAAAAGCGTGCATTTTTTTCTCCACTGCAATCCAAAAATATTTTTGATGAGTCACATTTGACCTATTTAGCTTTAGCCCAGGGCTGTTGCTACTGTTCAGCACTGCTCTAACATGCACCCTCTGACATCCTTCAGCGTGTCCTTACGCCGTCTGGGGAATGTGACTCTCTCTCTCCTTCTCATTTCCTTTAGTTAGGCGGAGAAAACAGAGCAGTTGAAATTCAGTATTCCTCCCAGAGAAGAACACAATACTACAGCGTAGCTTTGCTTTACTTTCACCCTGCACACAGATGAGAGGGGAAACAGCGAGAGGTCAAATGATTTGATCTAAGAGTTCTGAGAGAGTAAGTGAGAGTGAATGGAAGAGACAGCATCTAAATGAGCTTTGTTCTTCCCATATGGCTTTAATTGTGTAGCTGGGAAACAGTAGTTTAGATGATCACATTGTTTGCACATAGTAAATTAATGCTCTGACTCCTCTCCAAAAATAACATTAGAGCTGGCACTGGTCGGCAGCGGAGCCTTCAGGCCCAAAATACAATAATACACACAGGAAACCTTCTTTACGCTTCAGTGCAAACACATACGACGGCAGACTGACTGCCTGTCAGAGATTAATTAAAACTGAGCAGTGTCTGTCAGATATGGGTGAGACTGAATGATTTTGGTTGAATTTTTTGCCAGGAATGGTGTAAAATGGAAGTTTGTTTGTGAGAATCTCAAGGTCTCTCGCTCTCTCGCTCTGTATATGTTACAGTGGATTTGCTAGCATCAGAATGCAGATCAGATTCAGTTGACATAAACACCAGTGGAAGTCAATGACAGCTTGTAGAAGGTGGTGTGTGTTAAAGACATATGAAGTAACAATTTTTACACAATTCTCCCTCTTAACCCAGCCTGCTACTGCCAGAAACATGCTTATTTTCCATGGACCCTTTTCACAAGACTGTGATGACGCGTTTAACGGTCATCAGCATCGTAAATCCTCGAAACACTATTGTTTGTATTATATCACCTTTTCATTAAATTACAAAAAAAACTGTTAATGCTAATGCGAGGGTGTTTCTAATGCAGCGTCTATGGGAAGGACGGTAAATTTGACATCGTTCTCTCTTCTGACAGCCGTTATCAGTCTCTCTCAATTTTGTTCCTTTTATTGAAAGTCATGAAAACACTATCGTGGAGTTTTTCTTTTGCTATTTGAGCAAATGGGAATGCAAAAAAATATATTTGTGGTACTCTCCCATTCACTGCAATTCAAGTTAACCCAACTATGACGACTTCCGCTGCTGAGAAACCCGGGAATGTGAAAAGGGTCCATTCTTCATACTTAAAGGGATAGTTCACCCAAAAACTAAAATTCTGTCATTAATTACTCACCCTCATGTCGTTCTAAACCCGTAAGACCTCCGTTCATCTTCAGAACACAAATTAAGATATTTCTGATGAATTCTGAGAGCTCTCTGACCCTCCCATAGACAGCAATGTAATTACCACGATCAAGGTCCAGAAATGTAGCAAGGAGATCGGTCAAATAATCCATGTGACATCAGGGGTTCAACTGTAATTTTACGAAGCTACGAGAATACTTTTTGTATGCAAAGAAAACAAAAATAACGACTTTATTCAACAATTCTCCTATATGTGTGCTCCTCCTCCATATGCTATTCTGTGTCAGCTGCGTCACGCGGATAGGTTTTCTACATTGTTTACGCATTGCTTTAAATGAAAACAATGTATCCGCGTGACGCAGCTGACATAGAATAGCATACGCTGTTTACGTTCAGTGGATGCTCTCCAAAATGGAACCAGGGTGATGCGGAGGAGACGAATTGTTGAATAAAGTCGTTATTTTTGTTTTCTTTGCATACAAAAAGTATTCTCGTAGCTTTGTAAAATTACGGTTATTTGACCGATCTCCTTGCTACATTTCTGGACCTTGATTGTGGTAATTACATTGCTGTCTATGGGAGGGTCAGAGAGCTCTCAGAATTCATCAAAAATATCTTAATTTGTGTTCCGAAGATGAACAGAGGTCTTATGGGTTTGGAACGACATGAAGGTGAGTAATTAATGACAGAATTTTCATTTTTGGGTGAACTATACCTTTAAGTTTTGTGTCTTAGTTATTTTTGAGACAAATGTTAGTATATGCTTCTCTTCTTTTCACTTTTGGCAGTTATATACATCAAAAAATTACTTCTTGAAAAATAAATATATAAATAAGTAAAAAAAAAAAGATATATATATTTTTCAATGAATAAGCTGAGTAAATGATTCAAGTGAATCATTCATGAAGACAGTCCCTTGTTTCATTCCTGAATAACTCAGTGCTTGTAAACTAACCATCTACGCAAATGAGTCAATGACTTACTTATAAAGACAGTCCCTTGTTTCATTCCTGAATTAATTCCTGAAGCTGTTTTTAAACAAGCTGCTTGAGAAAAAGATTCAGTGACTCACAGTTAAAGTCCGCGCCAACTGGAAGTTGCTGCCGAATTTATTTCAGTATGGCGACATATTTAGCAACGTTAGTTAGCAATGTGTGCTAACAAAATAAATATTGAAAATTTTGACTTCATGTGGACTTTAAAGATGGTCACTTATGTCGCCACCTACTGGTGTAACAATGTAGCTTGCACAAAGAGTCACTGAAAAATTCCCATTACAAATACACAGACAGTCTTTTGGGAACAAACATAGTCAAGTAGAGTGACACAAACTGTGGAAAAACCCAGTGCTGCTGGACTAAATATAAATGTTTGGAACAATGTTTGGACAATTAAATTCAAGGACAGGGACTGTTGTATAACAGCAAATGTCAACACATGCAAGAAAACTGCACTCCTCAAATGACGTGATAAAATATTTAATCCAGAGCAAAGGAATGTGAGGTTTATGTTCACTGTGAATGTAGAAGAGGTAAAAATTCATCATGTGAACTCTTCATCAAGGTTGCTCTTCTAAAGAAATGTTTTTTTGAGGGCCTCTCACATATGAACTCTTCATTACGGGCCCTCTCAATTACGAACCCTTCATCACAGACACTCTCTTTTACATTAACTCTTCATTACAGGTCCTCAGCTCTCATACATGAACTCTTCATCATATCAGCAGATGCTAATGAGTTCTAGAGAACTTAAAACTGGGTCCAACATTTGACTCTGATTGGACCAGGATGGAGAGTGGACAGGAATTTCATGAATTTTAAGTGATGTAGCAAACCGTAAGCAGAACTGCAAATGAAATGTAAGGACGTATAACTAAAAGGAACTAAAACAGACTAAAATAGAACTAAAATTGATTTAAATTGTTTATACATTTATAAAAAAAAGAATAGAATATTTAAAATGATCATTTATTTCAAATTGTATATATATATATATATATATATATATATATATACAGTATATAGAATAATATTTATATTAAAATGGTATTTATATAATATATATTTAAAATGTATTTTTAAAGTGAAGTATATAATACATATAAAATGAATATAATAAGCAATAAGTATTATTTTAACTGAAAATAGAGGGGTTAATTGATCAAGACAGAGTCTGAATTCAAACAAGGTGTTGTTTCTCTTTCTTCCTCTGTTCCTCTCATTCAGTTTTTCTTTTCTTTCTCAGTAAATACATATGAAGTCGGCTTTGCTTCATCAGTTTGATTCATCTTTGTCTTTCTACTGATCAAAACCACCTGTGGGGAAAAAACACTAACCTGAACTGGAATGTTTACAAAAAACAATCTGTGTGTGTGTGTGAGTGTGCATGCGTATTTTGGCAATGGTAATTACTGATGGAGTCACTCAAGGCCTATCCAATTCAATTTCTCCATCTCCTCTTGGCCTAATGTGAATCTAAGATATGGTATGTGTGTGTGTGAGTATGTGTCTGGGATTTTTTAAAATCCATTTTCCCTCCTTTTGCCCTTTTTCTGCCATATTTTCACTCTCCCTCTATTCATCCTTTTCCTTTTTCAATTGTCTATGCATACAAGTGTGTGTGTGTGTATGTGTGTGTTTTCTGTCCTCTGTCACTCTCCATTTCTCTCACCTTCCTCTCAATCTTTCTCTTGCCAGAGCACTGATGACAGCTACAGCGCCATATGGCTTTTATCCACATTTCCCATGTATTTTTAATAAAGAGGCTTATGCTTCTGTTTACAATCAGATTGTGTTCCACACCTGCATGCTCGCACACACATGACGAGGCCCAGCCACTTGGGAAGGTGTAAAGCTGATAGGTTTAAGGGAGGAGAGATAGAGATCTCTGACTAATCTGAACCCTGTTGGCAGGAGGTTTAACCTGTAGATGAGAATCTCTCTCCACTCACTGCTCTGAGGCCTGCCATTTAGATCTGTTTCCCCAGCTGTGTGTTCATAAATGATTCAATTAAGCTCAGCTCTGATCTGATCCAAGATTAGTCTGAATGCTCCAAGATAAAACATTCTGAAGCTCAATGAGAAAAAAAACGTAACGTATGTCCCTTGATTCATCGCCGGATGTACAGACAGATGGAAGCAGAGATTGGAAATTTGCATGAAAAGGTATGGGATGTTTAATTAACCGTCTGTACACACAGCAGGGTTGGCCAACATCCAGAACGGAATAACTGGCTTCCTTTCAATTCATGACTTGGAATATGATGTGAATTGACCTCAACTCACAGGATGTTAAATTAGAATTGGAATCTAAATGGCCGGATGCTAAATTTACTGACTGATTCATTTTGACTCATTATGTCCATTTAAATAATCCCTGATATGTACCAATATTCTAAATGTTAACAAAAACTAGGCCTATTTAAAAAATAGGGGTATTATGAGAAATTATTTGTGGCTAATAGCCAATAGATTAAATAAATAAACAAATAAGTTGAAAACATGAAGATTAACTAAAACTGAAATTAAACAGCAATGCAAAAAATAGAAAGCTAATTGAATTTGTTTTCATATTCATCTTAATATGTAGAATATGTTTTTTCTCAACTGATTTGGGCTGATTCTTTAAACTCAATTCAATACTGTCAAAACCATCAAAATACATTGAATTTTTCCAGTAATAAACAATTTCCATCACATATAACACATTGAGCTATACCACTAAAGTGTACCAATAATAAACACGCAGTGCATAGTTAATTAGTTCTGTGATATTCCAGATATAATGCAATATCCAGAATTTACATTTACATTTATTCATTTAGCAGATGCTTTTATCCAAAATGATAAATGAAGAATATAACAGGCGTTTCATCCTAAGGAGGCAGCAAGTTTCAAACATTGTAAAGAAAAGTACAAGCTTTACAAGTGAATTAAGAACAAAGTCCCTTTCAAGGAAAGTCTGTTCGCATGGCAGCCATATTTGCAATGCCTCCGGGTGGTTCAAACAAGACCAAGTCCTATCTAAATGTTTAAATTACATATTTCAAATCAGCAACAAAATCTGAAATGAACTGCCCCATGAATGTTGTAATACTCAAATAGCGTTAAAACAGCTTATTTTCAGACTAGACCAGCCATGAACTAAGAAATCAAGATTCACTTAATCTTTTCTCATATTAGAGGTCATTGTACTATAAAAACACCCTGTAAGTTTCAGAATGCAAAACTTACTTGTTAGTCTAAAAACAGCGTATATTGAAGCAAATCTACCAAAATGACAGGCTGTGCAATGTGCCACTTTATGATGTAATAGTGTTGCTGAACAAATCTTCCACAGAAGAAGATCAACGCTGGCTTCTACATCACTGCCTGTTTAGCCCCACCCACCTATTTGCGTACGTAGTGTAAAAAACAAAAGAGACAAACGCAGGGCTACATAGAAACCAAATGATACAGTGCCAAGTTGTGGAAAAACACACAATGTCTTTGCATTGCCTTCCTTCAGATCCTAACATTAGAAAAGAGTGGATTAACTTTATTTTTTAATGAAGTTCCAGACCACGTCAGTAAGAACTTGGTCCTTTGTTTACTTCATTTTACAATGGATTCATTTACAAACAAGGCACAGTTCGATGTGGGATTTTCAGAAAGATTGAAACTAAAAGAAGATGCTGTGCTGACTATATTGGATCCAACAGTAATGTCGCAACACAAAAGTGTGAGTAACTGTTATTACATGGCCACTATTGCTTTGTCTGTTATTACAGATCATTTGATTTGAGTATTTATGCGTCTTTAACCTAAATCACAGCAGCATCTATCTGTGAAGGATGTAGGCTGTCAAACATACACAACTGTTAGCCAATCATAGCAGTGGGCATTTACTTCCGAGTCTACACCTATTCAAATGGAGCGTTCCGATGAGCGGAGTCAAAACAGGACAGAAAATAGCCTTAATTACTTCTAAATTATGATTTTTTTTAATGTAAAAGTCTTGATAATATCGTAAGCGGGTGTCAGAGAACAGTGCAAAATAATAAAAAAGGCAGTTCATGACCCCTTTAAATTCAAATTACTCTTCTCAATCCAGTTTACTACCAATTGAAGTACAATTCAAATTCAATTAAAATTCAGGAATTGAGATAGAATTTAAAATCCACTGTAAATTTAATTCTACAAGGCACCCAAGCCTGACAAGTAGAGGAAGAAATATATGCATTCATTAGTAGTCCATGAAAAATGCAGCTCATTTCTAATATGATAATTTCTTTCTCTCCCCCGGGTTTTGGGTTCAGTAACGTTTAAACGGCTTTAGTCTTTAGCGTAGCGGCAGAAAAAAAACCCATCTGCCTTCAGGCATATAAGTTAACAAAGCAAGCAGCCCCCATTCTCTCGCTCTCTGATGTCTAAATGGGCATAAAGAGATATTACACAGCACATTATCATCCCTGTTATGAATCAACATGGATTAACTAAATTTCATTTTCGATAACGGTGGTAGCCCCAAAGAGTTACAATTCATAGCCATGGCACAGGAGGAGACAGATTGAATGACAGAAAGAAGGAAGGATGGATGGATGGCTAGGTGTATTGTATAAAACACTTGGCCCAATTCAGTTCATAAAGGATGAATCACCTCAGCTCACTGTATTCACTCTCGCATTCATCCGTTTTCCTGCCAACGCCAATGAGCTCAGAGAAACTGGAATCCGGACAGATCCATTCCGGCTCTAAGCCGTCGGCCACTGGCTCCCCTCCACATTTATAATGTGGACTAGCGGATCAAAGCGCTGAGAGTGTGTGTATGAGTGTATGTGTCTTGGTCAGAGGCCCCTAAGGGTCCTCGCTGAGCCTGAGGTGGCCAGTGCATGCCTGAGAAATGGGGGTGAGATTTCACGGAGCATGAGAGGCTTTAGACTGTTTGCTTTGCCACAGAGTTATTGCGAACATATGTGATACACACACACACACACACACACACACACTCGTGCAAGATGCTGAAGGCATTTTATGTCTCTGTGGTGGGACAGTGATATAATCGCTCTCCGTCCGGTCTCCTGCGGACATAGACGAAGAATCGTAATGATATGAAATTAGAAGAATTCGCTCACATCTTAGGGTATCAGTGAGGACTGACATATTTTATTAGTCAAAATTAAACTCCGATATAAATCTTTCCCTTGTGATATTATGCCTTTAATAATATTATAGAATCAAATATTTTGACCCATCTATTTCAGTCCTCATCAAACAGAGCCTAAGGCCATCGCCGCTATTTACTGCAGGAAAACAACATTAATCTGTCAGGGTTCACCGTGAGAGCGCAAACGGACAGACGTTTGTGCATACAACTCTCATTCATCTCCAGAAACACAGTCCCGCTCTGCCACAACTTCTGTTTGTGTAGGGACTTTATGTGTTTGGATGGGCAAAACACTGGGATCATGAAGAGAAGAGTTGACAGAAATAAAGAAGAGAAGAGGAAGAGAAATAGCGAGGGAGAAAGAGTCTGTCCAGCCTGTATGTGGGGGCTTACTGCTCTCAGCAAGTGCTGACCACTACAGCCAAAGAAAACTTGCCTAACCCTGCAAAATGTTTTCTTTAATGTTTATGCTCTCTCTCATTTGGCTACATCCATACCCCCCGTTTCAATGGTTTCTACAGGAACAAAAATGTTAACTGTCTCAGAGACCACTAGTAAAACAGAAATCAGGATGCGGACTTTATGACACCATTGTTACTTTAGCAGAAAGCAAACAGCTGTTAGAGCTCTGGGTCATGGTGGCTTGACGGTGAAGGGTCTGGACTGCTAACTCAAAGGTTGCAGGCTCCGTTTCAAGTAGGGCTGAGCCAGCAGCCAGAGGGCTGGGGTTAGGTTTTGGTTGTGTTGTGAATTACCATTAGCCCTTGTAAATGCAGGATGTTTTAAACTGTTCATGCATAATAAGTATGTGCGTATGGATCTGTTCCAAAACCCAGCAAGCTGTCTGCGTAGGCAGCGCTTTAAGGCATCATGGGAACGCTTTAGACATGAAGCCTAGAACAAAAGTTAGGCAGGCTTCAGAGATAACTCCATTAGACTAAATTATGCACATTATAAAAATGCATAATGCATTGCAGTTAAAAAGATCCATCCAAAATTGCAGGGAAATGTCACAGATACTGCGAATTCATTCAATACTGAAAAGTACCTATACAAATATTTTGGTCTAATTAAAAAAAAAAGACTATTTCACTCAATATTTGTATATTTGTTCTCAGTAGAATTTCACATTTTTAGCTTAACAACATGCCAAACTCTACTGAAAGCGTCAAAAGCGCTATTTGCATGAAGTACTGCTGCTGTTTATGAAGTGTGCTCCAAATAGGTCATTTATGAGGTTCCATTTCAGTTAGTATGCTGCCCTAGAAGGTTTTTGGAACAGAGCCGGTGTGTGGGAGTGTGTGTGGGCCACTACCCAGGAAGTCCAGTTTGCTGACTAGCAAAGAAACCATGAACTAAAAATAAGCAAACACAAACAGTCAGCACAAACATCCAGAAAGATTTGGGAACAAGCAGGAGTGTGAAGTGCTTGAATAATTGTACCTCATTACTCCTCCAGTTATATTTTGGAGAATGTACTTGACTCAAGTAGGCCTGTTACTGAAGTACTCTGCACTCTGCTCAATTATATTTCCAAGGCAAACATGATACAACTTCTTTACAATTTCCAAAACCTCCAAAGTACAAAGTACATTCTTTGAAGTTCATCATGACTTCAATCTCTTGTCCATTTTACTGAACTAACAAACTGTTCAGTAAAATGTAAAATTTAATTACACTCCCGGTTGAAATTATAGCCAATGACATTCAATTAACTGTAAGTTCTATTTGGAAAGAACTACACTCATTTGTCCTTTTGAAGAGACATAACATCAGTCAAGTAAGACATTTTAATTGTAGACAATGCTGAAGATGAATGGACATGACACAAATGTGAATGCAGTTGATGATCGGTCTACATTCAAATTGCATTCAAATGTCAAATAACTATTAAATCAGCTGCTGGAGTTTTCAGGACAGAGGTTCCAGTCTAACATCTGGTATGTCCTAGAACCTTGTTTATTACTCTTAATGAGAAAATCTCCATCTCTTGATTTAATCAGTCAATTCCAAGAGATACAATACTATTCACAGGTTTTGGGCCGGTATGTTTTTTTTAATGTCTTTTGTTCACCAAACCTGCATTTATTTGGTCAAAAATAAAATACTGAAAAAAAACTCAGTAATATTGTGTAAAATTAAAGTTAAATAATTTTTATAAAGTTTAGATAAATTATAGATCAAATCTATTATTTTATAAAGTAAAATTAAAGTAAAATTAGTAAAAAAAATTCAGTTTTCTATTTGAATATATTTAAAAGTGCCCCTATTATGCCATGTTTAAGGTTGCTAATATTGTTTTATGAGTCTCCTAAAACAGGTTTACATGCATGCAAGTTCAAAAAACACGTTAGTTTTCTCAAAAAATAGATTTAACTTGACCTAATTTCTAAATGATTTGTAAATGACTCGTGCGAAGCAGTTCAAAGAATCAGTCTCTCTAAACCCCTCCTTTCCTTGAGCCCTCACTGCTGTGATTGTACCTTACCAATTCGAGTCTAATGATGAAACGGTTGAAGTGGTTGATCGACAAGAGACTGATTCACAAGCACGACTGGAGCAGGATGTTTCTCAGTGGTAAGTGTCAAGTGTTGACAAGTTTGGTAATTATAAGATGTGATAAAACAAATTTACTCTCACAGCGTAGGATACAGCGTCTTCTCGACATGATGTTAACCATACGGAAATTTTACTGTGTTTGTGGGCAGGCAAGTTGGCGACGTAGAATGTGGGCGGACATTATGCAAATGTGTTACTTCGTGACGTAGAGCCATAACAGAATACGATTTTAATTCCTGACGACTCGTTTAGGCGATTACGAGCCGACTCTTTTTTTTGATAGACAATAACTTTATTTATCGTGCACTGTCGGCTTCACAACTTTGCAGATAGTTTATGTTCACATACAGCTACATGACACACTGCATGAAAGGTAATATTCGAAAAGGCATAATAGGGGCCCTTTAAGCATTCATACTCTAGTCATACTTCCACTTTAGTGTCACAAGATCCATTAGAAATCATTGTAATATGTTAATTTGTTGCTCAAGAAGCATTTCTTATTATTATCAATTTGTTTCATATTGCTTAAGAGTTGCTAAATATTTTTGTGGAAATCATGATACTTTTTTGGCATTCCTTGATAAATATGAAGTTCAAACGAAAATAATTGATTTGAAATATAAATCTTTTATAACATAAATGTCTTTAGTGTCACTTTTGATCAATTTAATGCTTACAGTACTTACAGTGCTAAATAAAGAACACATACTGACCCTAAATTTATGAACAGTAGTGTATATTTGTAATTTTAAATACTTTATCATATTAACTTTATTTAAACACTTAAGTATAGTTAAATGTGAAGGTAAAAACTTCACCTTTCACTGAAGTATGTTTAGCTCACCATGGACACCTCATCATCTTAATACTATAAATTACCATATGATTAATGTGGTACTAGATGCATTTTTTTGAAACTTTCTTCCCATATATGCTGATTAGATGCCTATTATTACTTCAAAGGTAATTTAGGGTTGGTCCCATTACAGTTACTCTTCTTATAAAAATAATTTATTAAATTACTCATAAAATGCATTTTTAGACTAAAATTTTGCACCTTTTCTCTGCTGCAGTACAAACCCTACTGTAAGTGACATTACTTACAGCGCACTATTGACAATGAATTGACACAGAGCTAACTTTTAATTTAGGGCCCATGTAATCTATTTGATTTTTCCCAAAATTCTGTTTTCTGTTTTATTTTTTTTTTCTGGATTCTGCGTTTTATGATTCAATCCAAATGTATCATAAAAAATTATGTCTAATTAAATGAATTAATACAACTTTAACAATTTAATCAATATTTATATTGTATTGAGAACATAATTAATTTACAACAAAACATTACATTTAAATTTTTTGTCAAATAAGTTGCTGCACAAAAGCACTGTATATACTGTATGTATAACTGTATAAATTAATGAAAGAATTCATGAAAAATACCTTGGTTGTATATATTCCTTACAATTTTTATTATTATTACTATTACTTGAGAATTACAATTTTAGTATACAACAGTTATATACTTCTGTCAGGGGAAGTCGTGGCCTAATGGTTAGAGAGTTGGACTCATAACCCAAATGATGCAAGTTCGAGTCTCAGATCCGGCAGGAATTGTAGGTGGGGGGAGTGAATGTACAGTGCTCTCTTCCACCTTCAATACCATGACTGAGGTGCCCTTGAGCAAGGCACCAAACCCCCAACTGCTCCCCGGGTGCCGCAGCATAAATGGCTGCCCACTGCTCCAGGTGTGTGTGTTCACTGCTGTGTGTGTGCACTTAGGATGGGTTAAATGCAGAGCACTAATTCCGAGTATGGATAACCATACTTGGCCACATGTCACTTCACTTCACTGTCATAATTTCTTCAAGTTAAATCAGATTTTTATTTTGATGTGTTGTCGTGAAGGTCTTTCAATTTTACTTTTAGTTTCAGTGTGTCTTGGTGGTTTTTCTCAAAGTAAACGCTGTCAAGCTGCTGAAGTAAAATTAAAGTTTACTTGAAAATTAAGTTAATGTGTTCATGTCCTCATATATTGAGATGCAGACACTGAAATCACTGTCAGCGCCGCGCGTGTTTGTGTATCAGACGAAACCACGTCATTCACTCACACAGAGGCATGCGGAACATGCAGAGTTAAGGTCCTTGCACACGGAGTCTGAAATTTTCGTATGCGTTTTTCATTTTTTTTTCGTATTGGTCATCCTTTCCTATCAAAATGCTTGCTACTGATGCGAAAACGCAGAAAATCGAACCTGATAAGATTTTTTTTTATGACAGATAAAAGTTTTGGAGGCTGTGTATAAACGTGATTGACAACGTGAGATCGTATTTATTTTTTAACGTGCGAAAATTTTTTACAAAAATTTCTGCCATTGTGCACCCGACAAGCACTGACTGGCTTTTGTCACATTTACTGTATTTCTACTGTTAGATTAATCCATATTGCGTAAAAATGTCCAAAGCTTATCGTTATCAACACATTTTTTCGCGACTCAATATGATATCGATTTACTTGGGCACCGTGAGAGTGTGAGACAGAGGCTGTGTCCGAAATCACATACTCAGTTGAGTAGGTACTTATAAATGTAATCTGATTAGGTAGTTTAAATGTAATCTGGACGTACTACATTGTACGTCTACATCTACATACTACATACACATACTGAAAGCGTGTCTCACGCCAAATGCATGAGAGTTGTCAATGCTGGATAAACCAACATATACGAATGTTCAAGAATGAGTCCTTTCATTAAAGAGCTCTCTCGTCAGAAATAACACCACTAAATTGAGACCTTTCTATCCTCACCACACCACACCACAGATGAGTAGACACATACTACAAATACTACAAAAACACATACTTAAAAAAAGCGCACGGTTTCACTTCTTTGAACAATTATATTATTTATTTATTTAAAGAAAGTCATACAGGTTTAGAATGAGGGTGCACAATGACAGAATTTTAAAATTAAATTACATATCTCACTATTTATTATTTAGTGAGTACATCCCACCTCTTTTTTTGACCAATAAATGAAGATCCTGCAGAGACAGTTATTTATTTGATTTATTTGATATTTAAGATGGCTTAGTTCAGTTTTAAGCTGGTTCAAATCAAAGTAAACAAAAATATGCAATACCTGTGATACTTTGTGGTTTGCAGCATACTTTTGCGTCAGTGTGTTCTGCATTCGATAGCATGTTTGATTGTAATTGCTGCTAACCACCAAAAGGAGTATTTATTTTATTACTCTTATTACTGTCGTGATCCGGATCCCAATGAGTGCGTTCTGGAGCTATGCACGGGCACGCACACAAAATGAACTAAGTTTATTGACCATTCAGAAGTTTAAAGGTTGAGTGAGAAAAAGATTCCTCGTAGCTTTTTGTCCAGCAGAATATTGAACCCATTTTGAAAACGTCGCTGTTCTAGAATGTCAGGGATCGCTGTCTCTCAGCCAATCTTCTTGCTAAAGAACCACAGAAAAGTTTGGAGAGTCAGTTCGGCATTGAATTCAGCCATGCCTGCATGGATACCCTGAACATCTGGCCAGCAGAGAGGCCCCTGTGATTACACTGCTTGCGATACGCACTGCAGACAAACTCACTCTGAGCTTTAGAGAGAATGTGTAAGCCCTGACAGGAGGCGGGGGGAGGGGGTGAACACAACAGGAGAGAAAACGAGAGAAGGACAGAGAGAAGCAAGAATTAGCAGGCCAAAGGGAGGAGTGAACGGCAGCTGTAGTGTGGTACTGATCACCAAGCTCATGTGAAAGTCTCAAGTGTTTGGCCGCAGCTCGCTTTCAGCTCTCCTGAGGAATGCTGGGAGATCTGAGGCTTGTTGGAAGCTTTCCAGACGTTCACACAGCTCAAATTGAACGCTGTAAAACCTTGCACAGTAAGCATTCTGAAACATATTCCTTTACAAGGATTGGGAAAGGTCCCCACGATGTGGGATTCAGCAGGGAGAGAATAGAGGGGAACCCCCACGGACATCAGAGAGCAACTCCAAGACCACTGGGGTGAAAAGAGATGGTCTGCTCTTTCCATTCAACGCTGTGTGAGAAACAAAGAGAAACATATTTGAGCATGTTGTATGATGAAAAAAGTGTGGCTTGCTGTACTAAAGAATAAAAGAAAGTTTGCAATACTGGATTTAAAGGGAACGTCATGCACTTGTTTGGAAAGTGTGTCCTGTGGTCTGCACTTTTGATGAATGTTGCGTCTGATTATTCATCAACAAAGTCATTGTTCACATCCTCTCCAAAAAAATAAAAAATCTGGATTTATGGTTTTTCATTACTTCAACCATCACACCATACATCACTGTTAAACAAAAAATGTGTTTGAAAAATTGATCTTGAATCAAAATAATGTTTTCCAAATGGTCCTTTTTTGGTTCTATCTTGGCTGAAAGCTTATATCAGGGAAGAAAGTTTTATACTTTTCCAGCAGGCATCCACCAAGAGTCAAACTGTTGGTCATATAAATGGTTTTCTTTGATTGAAAAATCCTCTACTAAACATTTCGCAGCAACAGTCTAATGCTTTGCAGGAGTTAACAGCAAAAAAGGGATAACTCTTTATTGGTCATTTAATGAATTCTTTCTCTCTTTTCAACTAGTTTACATCAACCAACTGACCCTTCGCAGGGAGCTTGATTGATGGACAATCTGACCAATCACAACCATTCTTATGGCCCTATGATTTCTGCGATGCAGAAAACCTGAATGGAATCGTGGAATCCAGTCATAAAAATGGAATTTACTGTGTAACGCGTATGGAGTAGTGTCTGTAAATAAGCTGCAAAAATATTATTTAAATCTGAATCCTGCGTGTTCTGCATGTCTCTGTGTGAATGAATGAATGGCGCAGACACGCCGTTTCGTTTACTACACACACACACTAAAGCTTGCGTTACGCTGGCGGTGTTTTCAGCCTCTGCCGCTTCAATATATGAGTACTACATGAACACATGAACATCATCTCCAGAGCTACTCCGAGAGTCACTTCATGAGCATTTGATAGTTTAATATGAGAAAAACTATGGTTATACTGTATCATATAGGCTACAAACAGAAACTTCAAGGTCTTCACAGCAACCCGTCAAAATAAAAGTTCGGTTAACTTAAACCGTTAAGAAGGATCAATTATCCTTAAACTAGTACCAAAAAGGCCTATGTGCTTTAATGATGTTGTATGTGAACTTGGAAATGCTGCTGACGGCCATACGCTTCACTACTTGTTTACAATCATCGCCGTGGGAACGTGAATGCATGTCCCACACTAGCTCCCTCAGATAAGGCTTAAACCCAGGTACACTATCAACATAGAAACTACTGGAGCAACTGCGGGGACCCACAACTGGCTAACACATCCACACTTCCTAGTATTTCTCAAGTTGTGTTTGTCAAGACACCTGGAGGAAAGACAAAAGAGAGCTGCTCCAATGCAAGTGCAAACCTTCTCTACTGTAAAAGAAAAATGTAGTGGTTAAACGGATCGTAGTAGATCCGTGATCCCTACAGACCAAGCCCCATGGTTCGGCACGCATGTGATCCACGGATTAATTGCAAAATGTAACCATAATAGAGTATAAGTTTATCATTCGTTCGTATTTACACAAGCAAGCGAATTTTAAACAATTCCAGAGAGATGAGGCGAAAGGGAACTCGATTCGTTACTTCTCGCGCACAGCTGCACACACATGCGTTTCAGACAGCGCGAACACAGAATTGAATCCTCTTCTTAATCCTCTGAACAGACACATACACATCTCGACAATCGTTCAGGTAAACGCAGTCAGTTATGTCTCAAGTGAATGAAAACAGCTGAGAAATCGGATGTGATGTGTATCATTATATCGGATCGGTGCATCAGGTCTTAAAGAGACAGCGGCCTATAAATACTGCTGCTCTCATTAACGATCATCAAACAACAAAACAGCTGTGATAAAAATCTATATTTAATTTATACAGTGAACACTATGCAGTGTTATTTTCCCTAATTATTACATTTCTGTATTTGAATACTACCAACCTTATTTTATTTGTAACATATTCTGTTCTGTATTTATCTATGCTTGTAATTTGTGTATTTGTTCTTATTTTTACTGGCTGTTCTCTTGTCTCTTTAATCATGTTTAAACTTTCTTAGTTAATCTAGTAGTATTTGCTGTGGTATCAAAGTAGTTTTTCCGTTTTTCCGTAATAAGTAGAAAGCAAGTTAAATTGAAATATTTTTCTTTTCTTGCTGATCCGAAAAATGATCCGATCCGTGGGTCAAAAACCGTAATGTGATCCGAACCGTGAGATTTGTGATCCGTTGAACCACTACTACTGATCAAAAGTTTGGGGTCAATAAGTCTGGTTAATTATTTGAAAATAAGTAGCCTATCTTATACTCTTCAAGGCTAAAAAATATATTGTATTGTAAAATATGATTACAATTTAAAATCACAGATTTCTATTTGAATATAAAATGTAATTTGTTCCAGTGATAGCAAAGCTGAATTTCAGCTGCCATTACTCCAGTCTTCAGTGTCACATGATCCTTCAGAAATCCCCAAAAAGCATTTCCTAATATTATCAATGTTGGAAGGATTCTTTGACAAACAGGAAGTTCAAAAGAACAGCATTTATTTGAAATAGAAATCTTTTGTAACATTATAAAAGTATTTACGGTCCCTTTTAAACAATTTAATGCATCCTAGCTGAATAAAAGTATTAATTTATAAAATCTTACTGACCCCAAACTTTTGAACAGTAGCGTATACTATTTATACTATTCATAAATAAACTATAATTTGAATATCATAAAAAATAATTCTCTAAAACGTATTCCACTCACCATTGCTTCATTTAAGAGAGAGAGTGGACAGTTTGCAAACATATCTGATTATACACACTACAAACATAGGATGCAAGTAATAATTCTACTGTACGAAACCCACGATGATACATGATAATGCTTCGCCTATGCTGAGAATATATTTTATGTGAATAACATAACCAGTGCATGTATGTCTGTGCATGTATTTGGTCATAAACGTCTTCTCGTGTCTATTGATTAAATCTGAGACCATTATTACCAGAGAAAAGTCCTCTGAAATCTATTGTGTGAAAACCACGAGGAACTTTCCAGAGCAGATGAACTAATGTAGCACTACAGCATCACTAGATCATCTCGAGATTTGGAGACTGAACACACAAAAGTGTCACATGGGTCCCATTACCATCCATATTCACCGCTTTTAGAATTGCACGGTTGTTTGTCTTTATAGATTTCCAAGGCTAAATCTATTCCATCTTTGCTTTTCTCGTGAAAAATGAGTCGCTTTTGATGTCATCAATCAACAATTCTGCCTCTGACCCTCTTCAAAGGTCATTTGATATTTACAAAGGAATACTTCCTGTCTAACAACCCGCATCATTAAAAAAGGCTCACCCTGATGGCACATGCAATGGGGACGCTGGCGTCTTAATTACAATCATCAAATCTTGCATTTTAAAACAGTATACGTGCACTCACTTTCTTTGTGTTTAAATAGATGAGCAATACCTGTAAGCAGAAGGGAAATCGCAGCTGGAAAACGTCACCTTTGGCCTAACGAGGAGAGAAGAAGACAGTCACAAGCATGCAAGGGGAGAAAGTGACTCATGCGGATGAGAGACCAGGAGAGAAAAGAGAAGGAAAGAGTCCGTTTTCACAAGGCAGAGGGAGGCTGTGGCGAGTTTAGGCCTGGTTTTGGAAACACTATAAAGACAAAGAGCCGTGCAACCCTAAAAATGCCTGTCTGTGACACGCACACAAAAGATTTTACACACTCATGCATTTAGCAGATGCTGAAACTTTGTGGCCTGTGCAAGTCTGGAAGTGCAAGCATCTAAAGACTGATAGAGGTCACAAGGGTGAGTGCTTGTTGCTGATCTGAAGCGATTCTCTCACATTTTAAAGCCTTGAAGAGACATAATCTTGACCAAAACCTCTGGATTCTGCTATGTGTTAAATAGCTGAACTTTGACTTGCTTCATCTTATGAGGCAAAGTAAGTCTGGCTGTGTCCATTGGCAAAACAAAGGACCTTGTAAGAACCCTGTCAAATACCTCAGACAACCTGGAGTTTGGAGAGTTCAGCTGGACTGGCTACACTGTAATAGTTTTTCATTTCATAACAAATATAAAATCACTGAACTGTTTAGCATTGAGCAGGAACAGACAGAATCTGCAGACGGCTTTGGATGAACATTTTCTGCATGGATGTTGCGGAAGAAATCAAGGAATTGGTAACGGAAATGGTCAAATGTCTTATAACGCATATACTGTAGGATCAATTCCAACAAGGACACACTGAATTAAAAAGCAATATAAATAAATGTATAATGTCACAAAAGATCTATTTTTTTGGGGGAAAAAATCTGTTCTTTTAAACTTTCTATTCATCAAAGAATCCGGAAAAAAATATGTTAGGTTTTCCACAAAAATATTAAGCAGCACAGCTGTTTTCAACATTGATAACACTAAGAAATGTTACTTGAGTGCCAAATCAGCAACAATAAATCAGGTACTGAATACTAAATCAGTAGTAATAGATGTTAAAACTTTAACTTTGCATTTACACTAATAAATAAATAATATTAATTCCATTATATTTTACAATATTTTAGTTTTACTGTATTTTTGGTCAAATAAATGCAGCCTTGGTGAACAAAAGAGACTTCTTTCAATCGTATCATTAACCCCAATGATGACAGTAGTGTATATTGTTCATTGTTAATTCACGCTTTTTTGTTGTACAATAAATGTTAATACTTAAAATGTAAAAAATTTATATATGTAGAAATTAACATTTATTAATCTAGGTTATTGTTCATTGCTATGTCAAGATAATACATTATTTAAATATAGGCCACTTGATTGTAGTGCTACAATAGTGCAGTACATATCTATTTTTTTTTGCCTCAGCAGCGAAATAACAGTCAAACAGACGTCCTTCACTCATGCTCCTGTTGGTGATCAAGGTCGGCACGACCCTGTTCTGTTCAGTGCTCTAAGTGCTCTATCAGACAAAGTCAGGTTGTTGTGGCACAGTCCAGAAATGCTCACAGCTGTTTTGAATCGGTTACAAAGCGAATTTCAATCCAAAGTGAACTGCACCAATTCCCTCTAGAACAACCTGGAGTTAAGTGCCTTGCTAAAGGGCACAACAGCGATAGAGCTCTCTCAGCATCGCTGTGGTTCAGAGGTTCGCCCTAGCTGGAATTCAACTCGACTTCGACTTCTGCATTACCAGCCCAGAAGCTACTAACCTCTACCATGTCAGAGCTGCTCTCATTGGAAAGAGACTAAAAGATTTCAGTGTTTCGTCATCCATGTGAGAGACTGTCTACACAAAAAAATGACCCAGTATTTGTGCACTGGTGTGTGTATGTGAGTGTTTATGTATATGCGGGAGGCTGCTCACGCTGAGGTAAATGGAGTGTGAAGACTTTTCCTCCCCAGACATTCGTGTCTGTCTCTATGAGATCTGATTACTCAGCTGCAATAGTTAAAAACACACATACATGCATGCGCACACAAACACACCCTTATAAACAGGAAGTCGGGTAGAGTTGTGGTGTCAGGGTGGATCTGTGGAGCCCAGGACACATGCATGTTTTTTTTATTTTTTTTTTATTTGCATCCAGACCTCACACATACACACAGGACACCCTCAGAGTTTTCCCACTTCATTTTAAAAGCACTCTGTTTAATCTGGTGGTCTGTTGCTTCAAAACTGACTTTGACTCTCTAAGAGCCCATCATTTCCAGCTAAACAGCCAGAACACATCCCACTGGAAAGACAGGAAGCATTCTACTGGAAACCCCCCGAAAAAATGAAGTCAAAACATTTACTAACTAAGAGACTAAAGTATCCGTTCCACTTCCAAAAATCTCTCAACTTCAGGAATTTTGCATTTACACAATGGCAATATATCTTTAAGAAATTAAAACATTTCTTCTGCTGGGTCAAACTCCAGCTGTTGGAACCGAGGACTGTTAAAGGAATTTGCCGAGGGGATCAGCGTGAACTCTTTAGTGCTAGCAAATGTTTTATATACAACAATGACTACTGATTATAATTATAATATTGATCCAATATTTGTTCTTCCAGTTTTATGCAGCACTTTTTCTAACAACAGTTAGTTCCTTTCCACCAAGGGTGGTGGGGATTTTTCAGTAATTCTTTCTGCAAATTACTCCAGCAGAACACAAGCCAAACTAGAAACGAATTATACCTGCACATAAACAGCTGTTTTTTTTATTTTTTTTTTATTTGCACCCAGACCTCACACATACACACAGGACACCCTCAGAGTTTTCCCACTTCATTTTAAAAGCACTCTGTTTAATCTGGTGGTCTGTTGCTTCAAAACTGACTTTGACTCTCTAAGAGCCCATCATTTCCAGCTAAACAGCCAGAACACATCCCACTGGAAAGACAGGAAGCATTCTACTGGAAACCCCCCGAAAAAATGAAGTCAAAACATTTACTAACTAAGAGACTAAAGTATCCGTTCCACTTCCAAAAATCTCTCAACTTCAGGAATTTAGCATTTACACAATGGCAATATATCTTTAAGAAATTAAAACATTTCTTCTGCTGGGTCAAACTCCAGCTGTTGGAACCGAGGACTGTTAAAGGAATTTGCCGAGGGGATCAGCGTGAACTCTTTAGTGCTAGCAAATGTTTTATATACAACAATGAATACTGATTATAATTATAATATTGATCCAATATTTGTTCTTCCAGTTTTATGCAGCACTTTTTCTAACAACAGTTAGTTCCTTTCCACCAAGGGTGGTGGGGATTTTTCAGTCATTCTTTCTGCAAATTACTCCAGCAGGTAGATGTCAATTAATCATTCAGTCAAACGATTCCTTAAAATACACTGACTCATTCAGGAATGAAACAAGCGACTGTTGTTATGAGAGAGTAATTTATAGATTCAGTCAAATGATTTATTCAAAAACACTGATTCTTTTAACAAAACAAGTAACTGTCTTAAGGAATAAAACTATTTTTACTAAGGTAGCAAAAACTGATAAACTGAAAATTTTTTGTTTCTAACAAATTATTAAATATTAACTTCTTGGTTTGTATAAAAGCAATATCACACTTGCAATTAGGGCTGGATAAGGCAATACCATTTATATCGATATACAGTATAGTTTGATGTTACGAGCGCTTCTAAATAAAATAGCAGAGGACAGTGTGAGCTGCCTCGAGGAAAGTGTAAAATTGTCCTAAACATTAGACATAGTTTATATTAAGGGCTTCAAAAAACTTGTAACATAGTTGACGTGTACAGTTAAATATACTATGTTTAAGACATCACAATATGAGTTGCTTAGGTTAGAAAGCATCTGACAAGAAAAAAAATGTCACACAGAATAATCTGAACCAGCAACACATCCCACAACATTTTAATTTATGCATTAGGATACTGGATATTACAGCAAATATGGAAGAGATTTGTAGAGAATAAATTTATAGACTGTTTTTGAGGGGAGTACAAGGTTTTATATATAGGGGGGGTTTAGGGATGTAGACTGGACCATACAGGACTGTGAGAGAATCCATGTCAACTGTAAACCCTTAGAAACCTATTATGATATAAATCAATGTACTGAGACAGAAAGAAAGAGAAAGAGAGCAGCAGAGAAACAAATGGGACAGTTTGTTGCATTTTGTCGGTGAGACAAACACTTTGGGGACACAAGAAAAATATGGAGTCAGCACAAACCCTACACACACGCGCACACACACACACACACACACACACACACACACACACCAGTAGACAGAATTGGGGCGAGAAAAAGGAGGAGGCAGCAAGCAGAACCGATAGGAGAAATGTCCTTATGAGGGAGGACACTATTCAGAGCAGTGTTCATTTCACCTCAGCAAATTAAACTTGCCACACTTATCAGATCAAACCAATAGTGAGACCACATCAATAAATGAGACTACGTTCAACATTTTTTAACTATCTCTAAAGCCCCATTCACACCAAGAACGATAACGATATTAGCGTCCACACCAGCGAACGATATCGTCTGATTATTCTAAGCACACGAGCCTCTGCCGCTTTAAATTCTCGAGCTCGTTACAGCAGGATGGATTCTGCCTGGCTCTCAATGTTTTATCGTTCATCAGCTGGAGAAAAATAGTTTTGAAAGTGATTCCAACGATATCGTTTCTCTTTGTCTTTATCGTTAAAGTTGTGGTGTGGACTCTGCTATTCTTTAATATTGAGAACGATTTTTATAACAATATCTTTATCGTTATCTTTATAGTTATCGTCCTTGGTGTGAACGGGCCTTTAATCTGAACACTGGGCCAGAATCACTGACACACACACAATCACACAGTGCCCGTTTGTCTGGATTATAACACTGTTGACACCCTGCTGTTTAATACAGGTCTAAGGTCTGTGATCCTGCAATTGACAGTGAACTCATGATTAGTGTTTATTTGCAGTCGGAGTACAGCTCCGCGGTCTGCATCCTGTCTACTGTATTAAGCCATGCACACATAACACCATTAGACCTTCAACTGTGTTCACCTGCAGAACAAAAGCAACATCCTGAACCACTTCAGTGCAGTTGCACAAGCACAGATCTCAAATAAAAATACAGCTGAATCCATTACATTGTATGGACTGAACACAATTCAGAGTTTATAAACTGGCTCCCGTTTTATTTATGAGATGCAGGATGTCGAATTGGAATTTGAATTGGAGTGACAGGAAGATTAATTTTCTGAAATACTGAAAATTTTTACACAATTTAGTAACAATTTATTTGGGGATTAATATAAACATTTGGGGAATTGTTTTGTTTTTTTCAGCAAGGTCATTAAAATTTAACTTAAAATATCAAATACCTATTACTAGCCTTTCATCACTATTCGGGGAACAGACACAGTCTTTATAGATTGGACAGCACAAGTACTTCTATCATTTAAGCGGGTAGAACACAAGTCATCAGGGCAGTTATTTGAGATTTGACTTACTAGTCACTAGTATTGTGTGTTTAATTAGTGGAAATTAAAAAGCAATTCTTTCTTCAAATTCAAGTTTTATTTTGATTCTACTTTATTCACTTGAAATTGTAATTTTGAAGACATTTTCAATATAATTCTGAATAGTGTGCAACAAAAACTTAAAATTCTGTTATCATTTGACAAATCTGTATGGAAGTGTTTCCACCACTGGATAAAAAAAAAGGTAATATAAACTCGCAATTTTGACTTTTTCTCAGAATTGCGTGATATAAACACACAATTGTGAGTTATAAAGTCAGAATAGCAGGATATAAACTCGTAATTGCGAGATATAAAGTCACAACTGCGCAGTGCTTGAAGTGGGCCAATTCTGTTGATTTGTGCTACCCTGTAAGATTTTGCTACCTCCCATTAAAACAGTGGGTAGTACAATTCGACAACGAAAAATGCTACCTGTAAAATGATAGTTTATTCATGTCTACACCTACCACAACCCTAAACCTACCCTTACAGTAACGCAAATACAGTAATTATGTGTTATATTCGCGGTTGTAGCTAGAAGGTATACAGCTACAGGGAACCAACAATAAATAATGTTTTTCTACCTATTAGATTGTGTTTTATTAAAGTCTACACCTACCCCAACCCTAAACCTACCCTTACAGTAACGCAAATACAGTAATTATGTGTTATATTCGCGGTTGTAGCTAGAAGGTATACAGCTACAGGGAACCAACAATAAATAATGTTTTTCTACCTATTAGATTGTGTTTTATTAAAGTCTACACCTACCCCAACCCTAAACCTACCCTTACAGTAACGCAAATACAGTAATTATGTGTTATATTCGCGGTTGTAGCTAGAAGGTATACAGCTACAGGGAACCAACAATAAATAATGTTTTTCTACCTATTAGATTGTGTTTTATTAAAGTCTACACCTACCCCAACCCTAAACCTACCCTTACAGTAATGCAGATACATTAAATATTGTTGTTCAGCATGAGAAAAGGACGCAATACTGATGTGCGCATGCGCAGTAACAGGACAATTTGACGTGTAGGATAAAATGTCAGGACACAGGCACTTCTATATTTTAGTTTTTAGGGTACCTGCACTTTTTTGTGCGTACCTCCACTTCTGACATGTTGCCGGTACTCTGAGTAAAAGCATCAGTGTCTGGGTAATTAGAAATGACACTGTATGCGTTCACGCCATATCGGAATTTCCGTAATTACAAGATTCCAACTTGTAAAAAGCGTTCACGTCCTCATAGAACTCCTAATTACAACTTGTGAACTGGGAGTTTTCTGAGAGAGCTACAACTTGTATCACGTGACCGCTGTACCACCTGACCACCACATGCTCTGTCTGAAAAGCAGAATTCCGAGGCCGAGGACGTGAACAGCTTCGAGTAGAACGTCACGTGCTGTCATCTCGAAATTACGGTAATTACGATGTGGCATGAATGCAGCATAAATCACACTACCCAGGCGGGATCACCTCTCATCTCGACCAATCACGTGAGCGAATTCAAGCGGAATAGGTCTACCTCATGTGAGAGCAGCTTCTTTTTTTCCTCTTCAAGCACTGCAACTGCGAGATAAAAACTCTCAAATCTGACTTTTTTCTCGCAATTCTGACTTTTTTCCATCAGAATTGTGTGATATAAACTCGCAATTGCGAGCTATGAAGTCCAATTCTGAGGGGGAAAAAGACTGATACATTGATATAAGTTTATATCTCACAATTCTGACTTAATTGCATGTTATAAAGTGAGAAAAAAAATCACAAATGTGAGAGGTAGCCTAAATTAGCATGTCTTTTTGTGAGATATAAAGTCCCAGTTGTCCTTTTTTAATTTTTTTATTCAGTGGCGAAAACAGGCTTCCATATATATATATATACACCTTACATTCTTCTGAGGAACATAAAATAACATATACTGGGGAATGTCTCTCAGCTGTTATTTTTGTCCATACAATGGAAGTCAACGATTGACTTTGGTTAACAATTTTCTTCAAAATACTGTTTATGTCCCACAGAAGAAAGTAAGTCTCAGGTTTGGAACAAGATGAAGGTGAGTAAATGATGACAGAGTTTGATTTTTTAGGGTTAACAACCTCTTTAATATGTGGTAAATCTGCTGCAAACAAACAATTTGCCACAAAACTAATTAACTATACATGTAAATACGCTACATCGAACAATTTCTCCAAATCTCAAGTAATATTTGCCACAATAGTTTATCAGAACACTATTTTTATAAAGAATGACATGAAATTTGCCATCTCAAGTTTAATCGAGCTAGCCAAAAGGCCACGAGTTGCACTTGAGGGATTCCAGGGTCCATGAAGGAGTAATTTGATTCACCGATGAAGTTTAGCTCAAGATAAATGCAATTAATCAGCAGATTAAATGCAGTTAGCCCAATACTAATGCGGTTTAGCCCAAGACCAAGTTTAATATGTCCAGAAAAACATCCAAACTTGAATCAATGGAGCCTTGGAGCCAGTTGGTATATTAGCATGACAGGGGATTAGCATGACGATATGTGAGCTAGCATGCTAATGCTGTAGTGACAGGCTATGGTCAGTTAGCATTAGCTAGTGCTAATGATACCTCACTGATGTGTGAAATGTAATTATATCGTAAGCACATAATTTGCAATATTGCTCCATATGGTACAGAATGCTTGTGTGTGTGTGTGTGTGTGCGTGTTTATGTGGTTTATGAGGACACAAATTTGTATAATAACATGGGTATGACATAGGTATTACAACGAGAAGGTTATTTATGAGAAAATTTTCAGTGACCCCGTAATTCAAAAGGCTTATAAATAATTCAGAATGAGTATTTTTGAAAATCTAAAAATGCAGAAAGTTTCCTGTAAGGGGTAGGATTAGGGGTAGGGTTGGTGTAGGGCAATAGAATATACGGTCTGTACAGTATAAAAACCATTACGCCTATGGAGAGTCCTCATAAACCATAAAAACAAACCTGTGTGCGTGTGTGCGCATGTGTTTTAAGCAGGTCCACTTATGTTACTGTGGTGCATCAAGCATGTGTGTTTCATCTGGACTCTGAACTGGGACAAGCTCTCTCTGTCCCACGATGCATGATTGATTCATACCCTGAAGTGTTTGGGAGCCTGGACAACAAACCATATGTTCTACGCAAATGCAACAAATCCTAGCTCAAATTAAAGTAGTTCTTGATCAAAAACATAAAGCCTCTAAGTATCCTGGACAAAACAATCCTTCGCCCTAATGAATCTTTTGGCAAGCAGGACCTGACCCAAAAAAATCTACTCACAAGTAATCATGGTCCTCATGAATCCATTTGGATTTTGCATCATCTTATAGTAACATTAGCCATTCATAGAGCCTGGTTTAAATGAATCTTCTGGCTAAATCAATCCAGCCCTACTGAAAACACAGTGGGATAGCATGCTGGTGTTTTTGCCAGATTTTCCCAGGTCAGTTTTTTGAAAGCGATTAATACTTTTATGAGCACAAATGCATTAAACTGATCAAAAGGGACAGTAGACTATTTTACATTGCTACAAAAAAAATCAATCTGACATAAATTTCAACTTATGGGTGGCACGGTCGCGCAGTGGGCAGCACTGTTGCCACACAGCAAGACAGTCCCTTGAAGGAGCCAGGGGGCCTTTCTGTGGAGAATTTACATGTTCTTCCCATGTACAATAAATAAAAGTAATAATAGAAAAATGTCTTGCTAAAACACATACAAAAGCAAATAATTAAAAAAAATTTTTTATCATATATTAAACTTCGTATATAAAATAACATTAAATAAATATCCAAATAAATGAATGCATAAATTAATTAATTTTATGACGAATAAAAATACAGGTAAAAAATAAGGGAAAAAATAAAGGGGAGAAAATAATACAAACATAAATTCATGACTTAATTAAATAATTAATTGTATTTTGCTTTAGCAAGCAATTTACTCCAGGTTTGGCCCTCCATGCATGTGAATGTGACACTGAAGCCTGGAATGATGTCTGATGAAAAATCTGATTTGCCATCACAGAAATAAATGTAATTTTACAATAGATATCAATATAGTTATTTTAGTTTAGCTACTTTGAATAATACTACTACTACTACTACTACTACTAATAATAATAATAATAGGACTTCATTCAAAAACATTAAAAACTCGTAGCCACACTTTTGGATGGTTGTGTAGGTTAATGTTAATTTATAAATATACCATTGTTCACTGAATTATGATTATTCTCAATACAAGAAAGTGCTGAATTTAGTGTATTTATAAATTAACATTACTGTGTAACATTACAGTAAGTACTGTAAAAAAATATTGTTCATTGTTGATTTATAAAGTACATAAACCAATGTTAAATTATTAAACTAAATCACATACTTCAAAACAGTCAGCATAAGAAAAACAATTCATGTATGAATAGACTATAAAACTAATTATGAATTCTGAACAAAGACATGTCCTCTGTGTCTCTTTTATTCAGAAACAAGGTCTCTGTCTGCGCAAGTGTTTTTGGAGGGACTGCAGCCTGTTGAAAGCAGCTTGTGGTTAGGCTACCCTTGGCCCGTAGCCCGAAGCGTGTTGAATAACACATATACATACATTCACACACACATACACACTCTGCATTCCATCACTGATCATCTCTGCACACGCAAAATATCCTCCAGACACACTCACCGGGGCCTTAACCCAGCACCTGGCCTGCTATGTGTGTGTGTGTCCGGTCTTGGCCATTTGCAGAGACCTTAAACGTGAACACTGCACATGTCTTCTGTATTATAACAGTATGTGCCTATGTCATGGTTTTGGTCTCTGTCGAGAAGTTCGAGTTAAAACAGAAAAGATCTGGTCTGGTCTAGGTACTCGAACACAAACCATACTGCATATTCATATGCATATGCACATCTTTTCGAATTGACCTTTGAGCAATCTGATGCACAGTAAATTATGCTTAAAAACGCTCAGCAGAAGTGTGCACGGTGCCTCGTGGTCCTCCTCCGTTCCCAGCACCTCCAGCCCATCAGGATCACTCCATCAGCAAGCCACTTACAGCTAATTTTCCATCCATCCAAGTGTATTTTTCTCCCCCTCCCTCCATTTATGTCTTTCATCCCTCAAACCATCTCTCCCTCACTTGCTTACTTTTGTGTTCCTATCTTGTTCTGGTAGTGCTTTATTCTTCCACTTTTCCCTTCTCTTTCAGTCTCTTACTCTCATTACATTACCAGTAGCTGAAGATGATGTTTGCAGGCTTGTGATCTTGACCCTAATATGCTAAATGTCTGTGCCTGCTGGGTCTGTCTCGTATCTCCCTTTTGCTCATGGAGAGAAGGCAGAATCCAGATCTCAGCTAAAGCACATATCCAGATTACAAACACATAATGTTCCATTTAAGCCAGAGAGGTTAGCACGTCAGAGAATCCTTGGAGATAAAAGATGTGGACTGACACATCGCTGTAGACAGAGCAATATTTGGTCACTTTATGAATGACTTCCATTTTTATTTTTTTTAAACAAGATTTTTATTTAAAAAAAGATTTAAGAAACATTTCTTATTATCAATGCTGAAAACACATGTGATTTTTTTGCTGCTTCTTTCATGAATTTTAAATGAACAGCATTTATTTGACAAAGAAATATTCCGTAACATTATAAATGTCTTTACTGTCAATTTGGATCCATTTAATGCCTTCATGATGAATAAAAGTAGTTTCTATAAAAAAAAAACAAATACTGACCCTAAACATTAAAATGGTAGTGTGCATATACAATAAATTATTATTAGAATTAAATAGCAATTGATTAATGTGTAAAAAGTTAAGAATTATATGAATTGTAATTACCAATGGTTTTAACAAGACAAAACAAATAGACTATGCTTATAGTTGAATATAGTGGAAAAAATATTATTAATCTCTTGCAAAGTATACATAGAAAAACTAGGGATAGGGAGTTTCTCCTCGCCATTGTCGCCATGGTAGATAGATTGTTCAGTGGGAGTTGTAATATTCTCTGAAAAGCTGCTTTAAAACTATTTATTGTAAGTAAATAAAAATTAAATAATAGAAACACAAATAAATTTTAATAGATTTTTCTTCTATTGAAAACTATAAATCAGTGCACACAATATTTTCCAGCTAATATTTTAGTATAGTGGCTTTAGGACAAATACAACATAAATGCCAGTTATTTAATACCTGAGCATGTTGACTTTATAATATCACATTTACAGCTAACACAGTATAATTGGTTTGTTTTGAAATATGTATAGCTTTTTTTATATTTTATAGAGGAGGTCCTTCACAAAGGGAATGTAATTTAGAGGTTTATTCACAAATAACATTTAAATAAAACACCTGTTACATAAGGTAAGTTAAAGCTGCAGTCCATAAATTTTGCCTCTGTCGCCATCTCTGTTTGAAAACCTGGAATTGCAGCTGTGTGCGCAATTATCTAGCTTGCGTGGGTTGTGCTCCGGTGCGGCTCCAGCGCAGATGAATCTAATGTTTTGAGGAGTATGTATGTGTGGCAGTCAGGTCACCGCACCGGTGTGGATATTTACTGTACTTCACAATCACAGATTCTAGCCTACGTCTTGGAATATGACCCAAATAAGAATTTTCACCATATATTGCCATCTGAACAAGTAACAAGTCTGCCATGTTTGTCTGACCAACTGAGGAAAAAAGCATTACCATAAATCCATACCATAAAACCTCGCTACCAATGGTGATTAAATCTAAAGATCGGTTAGCTCATATCACATCAAACCGTTCAAATTATTATTATTGTTATACTTTATTCTCAAATGAGTAATGTTAACAACATCAGCATTGGTGACTAGGAGTACAGTGTGTATTAGTGTGTAGATTTCAATTTCTGCACAGTCTAATCTATTTGTCATACTCTTCGAATTTCATATTAAGAAATTCTTTTAACCCAAAAAGCAAATTATGCTTTGAACTGGTTTTCTTTAAAATACAAATCTTTGTAATCCCAGGCTATCTGTAATCAGAAGCACATTTATAACTGGAATATAATTTAATTTAATTCACATGTGTTTCATAAACACATAATCCTTTATGGATTACAATCCGCTAGTCAAAATGATACATTTAATTATTCTGGCTTCTGTGAGAAAAGGCTACAAACGATCCGCCACCTGCAGGATCCTCACATGCGATAGCCTAGTAGCCGGGACAACTTCTTTGTTAACAGAAGTGATGTAATGACGCAGTGCCATGCTCGAATTTCCCACGAAAACCTACCCGTACCACTCAAATGAGAAAACATTATTATAAGATAACCGTTGTGAATCGGGCGATAGTTTTGAACACTGGCTGGTTATGTACTTGCTCAAATATTGTCATTTTTAACCAAAAAAAGTTACGGACTGCAGCTTTAAGGCTTATATATATATATATATATAACACACATGTGCGCGCACTCCCACTCCCACTAGTATTTGTAAATATTAAGCCGCAAAACGATTATTTAAATATGAATTCTGCGTATCTCTGTGTTAATGAATGGCGCAGACGTGCGGTTTTGTTTACTACTTGTACTGAAGCACGCGTGATGCTTCCGGTGATATTAACATCTGCCTTCTCACTAAATGAGGACATAAATACACGAACAACATCTCCAGAACTGCTCTGAGAGTCACTTCATGAGCATTTTACGGTTTCATTTGAGTAAAACTATCCTCATATCATATACACACACAAACGTAAAGGTATTCACGGCAACCCGTCAAAATAAAGGTTCGGTTTAACTTGATTAAATATTAAGCTGCAAAACGGCTATTTAAATATGAATTCTGTGTGTTAATGAATGGCGCAGACGTGCGGTTTTGTTTACTACTTGTACTGAAGCACGCGTGATGCTTCCGGTGATATTAACATCTGCCTTCTCACTAAATGAGGACATAAATACACGAACAACATCTCCAGAACTGCTCTGAGAGTCACTTCATGAGCATTTTACGGTTTCATTTGAGTAAAACTATCCTCATATCATATACACACACAAACGTAAAGGTATTCACGGCAACCCGTCAAAATAAAGGTTTGGTTTAACTTGAAGGCATTGCAGCAGAAATATATTATTATTGTTGAGTAGAATGTACGTAATAGGCTGCTACTACTACTACTAAAATGATTAAAAACCTTATTTTTAAGGAATAATCATACAATATTTCTTCAATGTTTTAACTGTAATATTAAAGGACCTTTATTTTCCAAAAAATAAAATTTGTTTAATTTTCATTACTTAAAAGATAGATTAAATGAATGTTTTATGCCTTAAAAAAATTTAAATACACAACACAGAATTTCTGAGCAAAAAAATCATAAGGCTATTGTAAGAATAAATTAAACTTTCAAATAATTAGACATGCTAAAACAGAATTTGGTAACAATAAAACATAAGGTTGGAAAAAATAAAACATTTCATAGGGCCCTAAACATGTCATTTTTGTTAAACTTTTAATAAATTGATGTTAAATTGTTTAAGTTTCATGATTTTAATTAATTAGACATGCTTTTTCATTAATACAATTTAATTTAACCATAAAAAGGAGTCCAGAAAAAAAGAAAAACCACTGTGTGTATACAGTATATTAGTAATCTTGTGTATACATTTTTTTTTCCAGATGGCTCACATGAAATATAGTTTTTCAAAAATGCATACATACACACATAATAATTACTAAATATAATAAATAAATATAAACCACCTATAAGCATGAATTCAATTATATAAATAAAGCATATACACACACTCACACACACATATACAATTACTTACATATTTAGCAATATAAAATATTAATATACAATATTTTTATCCTCATAAAATCACAAAACCTTTTTCTGTTTAATAGTGGTATCAGTATCTGCTTTATTGGACAGTACTTGTTAGATTCAAAATAAATCAGTATGGCCCATTTTTTGTAATCCATTGTTGTGCATCAAGTAGTCAGAAAACAGACTCCAATAATCAAACACTAATTGAGCGTTTAAAACTTTTGTGAAGGTTGTGTGTAGCAGTTTGACTTGAAAACACCGCAATGAGCAGAAATACACAAGAGACATGTAAATTCAGAGCTTTCCTACAGCATTACTTTAGAGAACTATATATGCTTTGAAACACTGACAACGTGTCATTGTTAAGTTCTCTTTTTGATCCGAGCAAAACACTCTGAAGTGCACTGATTTACAACGCTTCAGCTTTCAGATCCCCTCATCAAATTCTACTCCAGAACCCCAGCGTGTTCTCACATTCTACCACACCCCCCCACGTCCCTAAAACCGTGAGCTTGTAAAAATCAATAACATGGAAAACACTGTCAAAAGAATCCAGACAACTCATAAAAGAAGACATCTTACAAAATGAAAAAACAAACACAAGCAGCTGTTCAGCTAGCATGTGCTCGTAAACATCACACGCCGGCCCCGGAAAAAAAAAAGGGATGTGGGGGGGGCTTTTTCCTAGCGATGACATCCACTTTTAGCCTTCCTTTGCCAGAAACAAACAAACAAAAAAAAGTTATCAAGTGCTTGTTAAATTCAAATCAGACATTCAATATTCCCGTATTTTCATTGCACTCTCTCTCTTTTATTTTCTCTCTCCAACACAAAAACACACACACAAAGTTGGCAATGATCCAGACACACTATTACGGGAAATGCGAAGAGGAAACGGAGATCAATAGGCTAATCAATGAGACAGTGTGACAGAAAAAGGAGATGTGTGTGGGTGAGTGAAACACAAGAAGGGAGATTTAGAGGTGAATCCAACAAGCTTGTTAATGTTGTGTAGCTTTTAAAGGAATGAGCTGTTTTAGCCTAATAACAATCAAAATAAAGATAAACGGAGCACTTAATTAAACAGCCATATCTCCCCAGTGTCAATGAGAAAGAGATAGCATTAGCGCTAGTTTGCTTGTTTATAAATCGATCTTCAGCTTATTTATCATCTTATTTTAAAACTGCATACAAATCTAAAAAATGAGCGTAAAGCTCTACTGCATAATGATCAGTGCGCTGGAAAAATCACAGTAATGAATGCAGATTAATGAAGAGACCGCTTGTTTGGTTGTTAGTGGTGTATGAGATTTTAAATTGATACAATAAACTGAGATGTCTCAATAAACTGGTTATTAATTTGCAGATCCATCTAAATGATGAAGTAGACTGAGTAAGTGGTGTATGAGATTTTAAATTGATACAATAAACTGAGATGTCTCAATAAACTGGTTATTAATTTGCAGTATCAATCAAGTATTTGGTGTATCAATCAGGTAATCCCAGGTAACTACCGGGTTCTATTGTAGCTTGGAGAGACAATGACGCACAGGCTAAACATAGAACTCAGGTGTGCACACTGTCTGCCCTACCTGTCAGTGGTTACCATGGAAACAGCTAGAGATAAATCACCTAACTTCCTGAGTTGAATGAGGTCACTATTTAGCCACTTTTGAAAGGACGTTAATGGGACAACCTCTGGTGTTGTATGTTCCCCAGTCAACCTCATACCTGATGACGCAGCATTTCTCGTTCGATATGGGCAAATTGTGTTTTTCTACAGGAAATGTAAGACACTGAGAAGTCAAAAAGCCAAATCAGTGGTGTGTATGTGTATGTAACACACTCAGTTGGATTTTCATTTCACTGAAGTCTCTCCATTGTAGTAAACAGAAAAGAAACAGCATCTATATTATATTATTTTTATATATTATTATATATTTTTATGTTTATATATATATATATATATATATATATATATATATATATACACATATACATACACACACATCAATTTCAAAAATGTATATTTAAATTAAAGTTAATAATTTATCATTAATCAAAGTAACCAATCCTTAATTTATTATTATTAATTAATTAAATTATTGTAATTAAATAAATTGTGAACAAACAGGAAGAATCATTAAATGAATCACTAAACAAATCCGTGAACAAATCATAAGATCTTTTTGAGAAAGAATTCAACTAGGGGTGCAATTGTATAACTTAAGTATTTGTACCGAAAAAATTAATAGAGCATTGTTTTGACCACAGCATGAGTGGAATTTATAGTTATACAAACCCAATTCCAAAAAAGTTGGGACACTATACAAATTGTGAGTTAAAAAGGAATGGAATAATTTACAAATCTCATAAACTTATATTTTATTCACAATAGAATATAGATAACATATCAAATGTTGAAAGTGAGACATTTTGAAATGTCATGCCAAATATTGGCTCATTTTGGATTTCATGAGAGCTACACATTCCAAAAAAGTTGGGACAGGTAGCAATAAGAGGCCGGAAAAGTTAAATGTACATATAAAGAACAGCTGGAGGACCAATTTGCAACTTATTAGGTCAATTGGCAACATGATTGGGTATAAAAAGAGCCTCTCAGAATGGCAGTGTCTCTCAGAAGTCAAGATGGGCAGAGGATCACCAATTCCCCCAATGCTGCGGTGAAAAATAGTGGCGCAATATCAGAAAGGAGTTTCTCAGAGAAAAATAGCAAAGAGTTTGAAGTTATCATCATCTACAGTGCATAATATCATCCAAAGATTCAGAGAATCTGGAACAATATCTGTGCGTAAGGGTCAAGGCCGGAAAACCATACTGGATGCCCGTGATCTTCGGGCCCTTAGACGGCACTGCATCACATACAGGAATGCTACTGTAATGGAAATCACAACATGGGCTCAGGAATACTTCCAGAAAACATTGTCGGTGAACACAATCCACCGTGCCATTCGCCGTTGCCGGCTAAAACTCTATAGGTCAAAAAAGAAGCCATATCTAAACATGATCCAGAAGCGCAGGCGTTTTCTCTGGGCCAAGGCTCATTTAAAATGGACTGTGGCAAAGTGGAAAACTGTTCTGTGGTCAGACGAGTCAAAATTTGAAGTTCTTTTTGGAAAACTGGGATGCCATGTCATCCGGACTAAAGAGGACAAGGACAACCCAAGTTGTTATCAGTGGTCAGTTCAGAAGCCTGCATGTCTGATGGTATGGGGTTGCATGAGTGCGTGTGGCATGGGCAGCTTACGCATCTGGAAAGGCACCATCAATGCTGAAAGGTATATCCAAGTTCTAGAACAACATATGCTCACATCCAAATGTCGTCTCTTTCAGGGAAGACCTTGCATTTTCCAACATGACAATGCCAGACCACATACTGCATCAATTACAACATCATGGCTGCGTAGAAGGATCCGGGTACTGAAATGGCCAGCCTGCAGTCCAGATCTTTCACCCATAGAAAACATTTGGCGCATCATAAAGAGGAAGATGCAACAAAGAAGACCTAAGACAGTTGAACAACTAGAAGCCTGTATTAGACAAGAATGGGACAACATTCCTATTCCTAAACTTGAGCAACTTGTCTCCTCAGTCCCCAGACGTTTGCAGACCGTTATAAAAAGAAGAGGGGATGCCACACAGTGGTAAACATGGCCTTGTCCCAACTTTTTTGAGATGTGTTGATGCCATTCAATTTAAAATCAACTTATTTTTCCCTTAAAGTGATACATTTTCTCAGTTTAAACATTTGATATATCATCTATGTTGTATTCTGAATAAAATATTGAAATTTGAAACTTCCACATCATTGCATTCTGTTTTTTTTTCACAAATTGTACAGTGTCCCAACTTTTTTGGAATCGGGTTTGTACTATAAGTGGAAACTTACAGTTTTATATATTGTTACTTTTGATAAGAAACAAAGTCTCATCTTTCAAATTGTGTCAATTTTTTTCAGGAAATTCAAATAATAAATGCCGTTTTGGCGCTCTTTGATGTGGCGCGACAGATCGCTGTATAAATGTCTTCAGTTCAAACTGCAGCACTGAGCGCGATGATCCCTTCTTCTTTACTACTAGTTTTAACGTGAAATAAATATGAATGAATATCCCATGCCTCATGTAATCCCTCAATCAGTGTTTCAATCGCAGAAAGACGTCAATAAAACAAAATTTGTAAACAAAATGTCACGTAGCATTTCATTCACCTCAGACAAGTCATCAGTGTCCACAGTTCATTACTTCGCTAGAGAAATTAAGTCAAGAGAAGAGCATTTCACAAAATATTAGACTATATACTCATTATATTTACCTGTTAGTGATGTCTTATTTATTGTATGTTTAAATAATGTTTAAATAATAATAATCTGTTATGAAACAAGTTATGATAGCCACTGTGTAAATGAATATATTTCAACAACAAATAGAAATGTTATAATTTTCATAGTTCATTTAAAAGCTGTATTGTGTGCAATTTACATGTTTGCATACAATTGTTTTTTTTTTAAGTTGAGTGTTGATTATTATATTTAAAAATAAATAGTAATTAAATTTACGTTTGGGCTCTGTTGTTAATTGTAACCCTATCGTTTAGAGCATAAGCTGAGGTAGATTTTTATCCCTAAGAGAATTTTAATTATAACTGAATTTATTTAAAGAGAGCAATTTGATCAGGAAACCACTGTTGAATAAAAAAAACAGAAGCAAATTTATGTTAAGGTTTTTCCCCTGCTGTACCGAAACAAACAGTGATGTCAAAACCGAGGTTTGTACCAAGCCGTCATGTTTGTGTACCGTTACACCCCTAAATTCAAAATATTTTGCTGACTGCAAAGTGTGTGCTTGTCTCTCCATATGTTTCCTTCAAAATGTGTCAGTCATTTCACTGGGTTTTTGTGTGCGTTCTCTAGTTTCAGTGTGTCTGTGTGCCACATGGAGACTACTGTTTGTGCTGATGTGTGTCTTAAGGGTATGTGGATCTGTTGGCACGGAAACTGCTAGCAGAGAATGAATGCCAATGTGGACGTGTAGTCATTACCCTCTCCTGGCCTGGCAATGATGTGGTTAGTGTAGCGTAGCCTATAGCCTTGAGCTCTTACAGCACGCCTAACCATCAGAGCACCTGCACAAGCCAACATGTCTCGTTGCCTGTAGCTCAAGCAGAACACTGAAGCTCTCATAATGCTCTTCTATCCTTTAGCTGCTCTGCGTTCTCAAAGTGAATACTGCTTCGGTCATACCTTTACAAAAGATTGCCTTGATACAAGTCATAATACTGCAAATATGATTATTGTATTACAGATATTTTATTACGGATGCACGCACTTTATTTAAAGTGTTTTGGACTGTTGAACAGAAACACCTGCCCACTGCAATGATAAAGCTTAGAAGAGCCAGGACAAACGCCGATTGGATTCGTCTGAAAGAAGAAAGCCATATACACCTAGGATGCTTTGAGGTTGAGTAAAACACAGGCTAATTT
>NW_015505527.1:1222101-1270117 GCF_001515645.1 Sinocyclocheilus grahami
TGGTTAATTATTCATATTTCCCCATGAGCTGATCCGCTACAGCTACCATGAAAACTATTTTTAAAAAAAAGGGTAACACTTTAGCATAGGGACAAATTCTCAATATTAACTAATTGTTTATTAGCATGCCTATTATTAACATATTGGCTGTTTATGAGTACTTATATAGAACATATTCTGCATGACCATATTCTAAATCCCTAATCCTACCTAATACCTAAACTTAACAACTACCTTTCTAACTATTAATAAGTAGCCAATTAGGAGTTTATTGAGGCAAAAGTCATAGTTAATGGTTTGCTAATAGCGAGAATTGGACCTCAAAATAAAGTGCGACCAAAAATAGTTTTTGGTTAGTGAAATTAGATGAAAATTCAAAGAAAAAATCTACATGTTTTATTCAGTTAGTTGCCAAGGTAACATTTCTAATTGGTTTAAGTTTAATTAATTATTAAAATTGACATAAAAAATAAATGGCAAATAAAAACGAATAAATGGAAAAAGCACATAAAATGACTCAAACTTAAATTATATTAAAATGCTAACTTAAAAGTTAATTAAAATATTATTAAATACTAAAATAATATATAAATAAGACTAAAACAGTAGTGTGCAAACTTGTTAGCACAAGATTTTCCCATCATAGACAATTTTACATTCTGTAAAAATTTATTTACGGAAGTAATTTAAAATTATTTAACTTTATCGGTAACTTTAAATTAATATTTGGTTCTAAACTAGCTAACCTCTACTGAATGAAGGCTTAATTAATGTTGTTATGTTCTGGTGCAACATGTCCATGTTCATCGTTTACAGCACTAAGTATTATTATTAGGGATGCACCGAATATTCGGCCACCGAAAATTTTCGGCCGAAAATGGCCCATTATACTGGAAGTATCTGTGTTGACTGATTGAACATGAGTGGACATTTGTTGTCTGAACTCCTTACATTCTTAAAAATAAAGGTGCTTCACAATGCCATAGAAGAACCTTTTTGTCTAAATGGTTCCATAAAGAACCTTTAACATCTGAAGAACCTTTCTGTTTCACAAAAGGTTCTTTGTGGCGAAAGAAGGTTCTTCAGATTATAAAATGGTAAGAAAGAGATGGTTCTTTAAAGAACCTTTGACTGAATGGTTCTTTGTGGAACCAAAAATGGTTCTTCTATGGCATCGCTTGAAGAACCTTTTGAAGCACCTTTATTTTAAAGAGCGTACTTCTGACTATTAGCTATGCCACCAAAGTCCTCAGCCTTTAATCTCAACCCTGCACCTTGCTAATACTGCCTACAGCTGTACACCTAATCCCACACACACACACACACACACACATACAAACACAATGTCACTCTCACAAACACATGAAACAAACACTCTCTTTCTCAAGTGTCCGGCTTCATCTTCTTTCCACCTCACTTTCCATCACACACACATACACACACACGTCTGACCTGTAGAGATAAGCTATGTGGTAAAGGTAAAATATTCCCTCTCTGAATGTTAAACAGCGGAGAGTTCCCCGGGAACATAATTTCTGAGATGGCCAATCACACCGGCAGACGAGTGGACAGAGTAATCAGAACAGACGTCAACTCAATTTTCTCTCTCATCTCCAACATAAAACATGACCCTTTTCAAGGTTAACTTGCTACGGTGTAATATGTGTAACTGTGAACTCCATCTTACGGTAAGTCTAAGTTGACTGACTGAATATTTAGCCTCTGTGTGAGACGGCAGACTGATTCAATAAAGTGTGTCAAATATTTGAAGCTCGCATTTGACTTGCTGATGCGTTTGACAGACTAATGTCTGGGGAACCGCTGCTGGATATAAACCTAAAGCAAAGGATTTAACAGATCCGAACTCGAATGAGTAAACCTGAAGAGAAGCGAAGAAGTGCTGACTCTAGAGCAGTTCAAAAGTTTAAAAGCACTGCCTCTAAAACGGAGGTCAACCACGTTAACAGATCCCAGATCAGTGTCAGTGACTTTCTTAGACTTTCAAATAGGAAACTTCCTTCCTTCAGTGTAAAACACTCGACATGATGGCAAATAATAACACTGTGGCTTCGACAGGAAATCTGAAATTGGGTTAGTTTACATGCTATCAATGCAGTGCATTTGTGTCATAAACAGAGCGACCTGCCAAAAGTGCATTTTAGCTGGTGTGTTGACAGCATATACATATAATGCTTCCTCCAAACCAAATATTTACAGACAAGTCTGGTATTTGGAAGCACTGATGGACTTCGCTAGGGCATCGTGATGTCTTGAACCTCCCCAGACACGAAACACATAGGACAAACACGCACACGCATACTGACAGTACAACACCAGATGGTTTCAGATGCTGTTTGTCCTTCATTTGGCCTCTGCAAGAGTTTACTGACTCTAAAACTGTGCGCAAATATTTAGAAAGGGTAGCAGGCTGAAAGGTCTTGGAAAGAAAAACAGCATATTTATAATTAAATATGTTCTATTAGTTTGCATAAGATCTGACCCAGCCCTCCTCAAACCCCTCTATCAGGCGTTTGTTTAAATAAAGCATGACAAATTGTAGAACAACAGATGCGCAGCACTGATAGCATAATGGAATCAGCCTATGACACAAAGGTTAAGACGAGACGTTCTTATCTGATGCCACATAAAGCCATTATTGATTTGATGTACGAACACGGAACTGCAGGGCTGTTGGATCATTCGAGCAGGAGCAGGAGCAGGTGTGGACTTTAGAAGGGACAAAAAAAAACAATCAGCCAGACCAGGAGCTTTCATAATACATGAGAGTACAGTCTGGCAGTGTAGATTTCAGACAGATTGAGAGACACAGACGTATAGATAGATCGAAATAGAGGGCCAGACAAATAGAGGCATATACCAAGCTGCTTAACAACTTCATGTCTCTGTTGTTTCAGCGGGAATAGTGCCAGAAAAGACCCCCATTACATATCATATCACATTTCATATGTAGGCGCTGACCTTTTACTACTTAACGTTAGGACTGAACACATTCCACCCATTCGGCAACAAAAATCTTTTTTTTTTCTGGCCAGAATATATTCAAATATATGCTAAATATATGTTGTAAACAGCATAGCTTAAGCAAAAATATTTTTCAATTTGAAAATACAGTTTGTTTAAACATTCAAATGCTTAAATATATTACATTATATTGTGCAAGAAAATATATATTTTTTTAAATATATTTTAAACAATATAGTTATATATTTAGTGAAGTGAAGTGAAGTAAAGGGAAATATTTAGTGGGGAAAAATATAATATAGGCAAAAAAATTTAAATAAAACATATATTTACAGTATGTATACATTTTAAAATGTATATCAGCAATATATTTTATTAATATTTTGAAATATATTTAGGTAACAGTTTATTTTAAGGTGTCCTTGTTCAGTGTTGCCAAGTCCGCGGTTTTCCCGCGAAAAAACCCGGCTACTTTAACACTGTTGCCACAGGTTGTTTTTCATGTCCCCCCCTCGAAACGGACTAGATTTGAGTAGCAATTGGGTGGGTTTTATTGTGAAAACCTGGCAACCCTATCCTTGTTACACATGTTATATGTACTTACTACAGTATTATAATCAGTGTTGGGGAAAGTTACTTTTAAAAGTAATGCTTTACAATATTGCGTTACTCCCTAAAAAAGTAACTAATTACGTTACTTAGTTACTTTTTATGGAAAGTAATGCGTTACGTTACTTTTACGTTACTTTCACATTACTTTTTAAATATAAGCAGGGCTTGATTGTTTTTAATATAAGAAGTTCTATTTATAGCAAATATAAAAGCCCTTTCACACCAAAAAGTGTAATGAATAAACCTCAAGCTGAAGCAAAAGTAAATTCACGTCTGTACAGTAGAACGCATGAGAAGAAATACTCTTCAGCAATAAAAAAAACAAGGCACAATTGTTAGTTTCTCTAAAGTCATTTTTGCTTATTAGTATGGATGAACTGGATCATCAAAGGTCAGCAGCAAAGACATTGGTTAATAAAATGGGATTAGATACATTTGTGTTATTTAACATATTTAATTATTGCAGGTTTGCGTCATATTCTGAGTTTGCATTTCACTGTTTTAATTCATTTTGATGGATACTAAATCTGTTTTTTTGTGAGTAGGATGAATTAATGCACATTCACATTTAGTCTAGAACTACAGTAACATCATGTTCACACAGCGCACACACAACGCCTCTGCACTCCCGATTTCTCCCAATATGGGGACAGGAGACTTGTCAGTCAATAAATGGGAAAACAAAGTAACTGGCGTTACTTTTTTGAAAAAGTAACTCAGATATTTTCTTGTAAATTAAAAAAGTAATGCGTTACTTTACTAGTTACTTGAAAAAAGTAATCTGATTACGTAACTCACATTACTTGTAATGAGTTACCCCCAGCACTGATTATAATAACAATTAATTATGCATAATTACATGAAAGTAACCCTAAGCCAAATCCTAATCCTAACCATATAGTAAGTGTACATGTAGTTAATTAATATTACTCCGTACTTAAATGTATAATTACACTGTAACAAGGACACCTTAAAATAAAGTGTAACCTATATTAACTTTTTTTTGCAGTTTGAATACATAAGCACTGCATTCTACACAAGCATGTCTCATTTGCATTCTAAATGTTTCAGACTGTAATTCGTTATGCATCGCCAAACTCTGACCCATGGACATTCCTGTCCTTCACAGCACAGAGCCACACATTCATAGCCCAATGTTACCCATGACTCAGTTATTAATAATGACTTCTCAAAAATGAGTTTAACAATTCCACCTAATTCCTGTGCGTATGAATAACGTTTGAAGACTGCAGCCCACAGCGATTATTATTACGTATTTCTAGCTATTACAGCACGTCTAAGACAGATCAAACACGCGACCTGTCAAACACACACGGCATGAGCGACATAAAGTGTGTGCGTGTCTGCACCGCTGCAAATTATCCTCCACGACCCCAGAACATTAGAGAACATGCTTTGATATTGCTTCGAGCCTAATATAGTCAGCAAAATCTCTAACCACAATGAATTTATTATTTCTAAAGAGGCGAAAAAAATTCTCAAATGCAGAAATATTAGCTTATATACCGAGGTCGCTCTAAATCTCCCGAGTCCCACCGCCATGACATTAATGACTCTCAGCTGAAGTTCAGGCCAGTGCTGATCTATCGTTCCGCCCCAAATGAAGACAGTGTTTTTGGCTGTCCAGGTTTAATTTCTAATAGAAAACTATTGATTTAGCAATAAGAGGCATTCTGCTGCCATACAGGTGGTCTATGTATGACAGCATGATTTACAGCAGAGCATTAAAACTGTATCAATATTTTACTGCTTTGGATTTTGATTCAGGACCATCATTTGGGCATTAATGTCTAAGAGGCTAAAACAGGCAGAAAATAGCGGTCACTGTATTGTTAGCTCTGTGTTCAAAGACAAAAACATTAAAGGGGTCATATGATGTTGCTAAAAAGGACATTTTTTGGTGTATTTGGTGTAATGAAATGTGTTTATGCGGTTTAAGGTAAAAAAATAGTGAGGAACAGCCGGTGGGCTTGAGAACGGCGTGGCCGGCGGGCTTACGGCAACCACATGTGACGACCCCGGGCTGGACTTTGCTTCGTCCATGGTGAAAGCCGATCCGGCGATCCACAGCGCGAAGTTGATGTATTTCCTCAGCGTCCAGCACGAATCAGCTCCATGCATGACGAAGCGGATATCGTCCTCTTTTGGAAGGCCAAACAAAGTAGTTTCGCTTTCACAACGAAGCACACAGCGCCTTCACGACATGGCGGCAGCAACAACAATACTACAGCGAGAATAAAAGTGACGTCTTCTTTCTTTGCGTGAACATTTGGGCGGCGTTATGCAAATCTTCCCACATCGTGACGTAGACATGTGGGGGTGTGTTAGAACGAGCCGTTTTAGGTAGGCGTGGTTGACTCTTAACTTTTATAAAGAATATCTCTTTGGATTTGAGACTTTAGTCATTGCAACTTTACAGATCTTCTTTATGCACCAAGAGCTTGTAACACTTAAAAGAGAAAGGAAAAATTGAAATCGCATCATATGACCCCTTTAAAGGTTGAAGGAAAAAGTATCATATTTCATAAATACGCTTTGCCTTAAAAAAATCTCCTACACTCACACACAGAATAAACATGCCAGAAATGGAATTCATAAATAAGCTAACATATATACTCAAGTACATAGAGACACACAACTTAGCCCAAAAAATATGTCAAACTGAGTGCCAGTTATTGACAAGTGTCACTTGTACACACAAACATACTTTGGCCCCTGAAGGCAAGAGTGAGAATCAGGCACTGATGAGACTGACAGGGCTTGTGGCAACTTCTGCCGGTGGCAATTACTTAATATAGCAAACTGACATTAAGATTATTAGAGCGGATATTAAACAAACACATGCTCTTTCTTTGTCTACCTTCTGCTATATTTCACTCGAGCCAAGAGAAGCACAGAAGACATTAATTTAATGGCAAATACATTACATGCAAAGATCTACATACATACAACATATACTGACTTATATTAATACAACAGTCACAAAGACTCTGTATCCCACATGCACAAATGTTTCAAAGACATCTGATACAAAAACAGATCAAGGTCATTGTGTGTGTGTGTGGTGAAGATGATGTAAGTGTTTAAATAGGCAATTTCCTTCTCAAACAGCGGCTGTCCCATTTATTCAATGAGCGGCAGTCTCTCTCTCTGTCCTCTCGCTCCTCTATTAGGTTACAGTGCTGTGGCTTGTTGCTCTGTGTGCGTGTAATAATTGGGCAAGTAAATGTGTGATCATGCTCTCTTTACGGTCATCGTCCATTTCTTCATCACCGGACAGATAAACAAGTAATAGTATGCACACACACTGTTCCTGTGTTTAGTGGTGGCATGATCGATAGCTAGCCTTCATCATCATCTTCATCATGGCTTTTTGTAGAATGAAACTGACCACACATGCCCCAAACATACTCAAAACAAAAAACACATTTGTTTTTCTATTATGGTGGGGAATTTCCGCAGACTTCTATTGTTTTTACTGAGACAAACTTATTTGTATTTTCAGGTCATTATTTATCAAGTTTATCATAACAAGGACCATTAAAGTAAAATTAAACAAAGTAAATAAAGTAAAACACTAAATTTTAATGACTCCAAAACTGTCTACATTGAAATAAAAATGGCCAAAAAATAAATATAATTGTTAGTTTTTAATACATGGTGTATTATACACTACTATTCAAAGTTTTTTTGTTTGTTTGTTTGGAAATAAATGAATGCTTTTATTCAGCAAGGATGCATTAAATTGATTAAACGTGAATTCGGTTTCAAATAAATGCTGTCCTTTTGAACTTTTCTAATCAAATAAGCCTGAAAAAAAATATTACTCAATATTACTGTTTATTTGAGTAAATAAATGCAGCCTTGGCAGGCATTACAAATCTTATCAACCCCAAATAGTAATGTAGAACTTGAAACCTTTACAATCAGCCACAATTAAATGCTATTAAATGTTTTTACAAGGTACAGTTAAATGCATTAACTTTTTTTTGTGCTAAAATACAAAAACCTAAAACTAAAAAACTTTAGTAATTTAATGAATTTCAAACTATTTTATAATGCTTTTGCTCCCCACAATATTGGCAATACCTGACCATACACATATTTGACTTGCTGAAGGTTAGCCTAACCCAACATCTACCTCTAAATACTGAAACTTTTAGCATTTTTAGATGTATTTGTTTTATAGTTAGTGACTTTATTAAGTTGTTTTCCTCGTGGGGACAGATGGCTGGTCCAAACAATGTAGGTGATGTCAGGTTTTACTGTCTTTTCTGGGACATTTGGTACCTAGCAGACCCTCAGTCACACGCACATACATACAATACCAGTTGTTAGTGTGTGGGATTATGGGTAATGTCAGCTCGACTTTTTTAATATTTATAAGCAGGAAGGAGAGGAAATGTCCTGTGTCATAAAGCAGTGTCCAGACACCTCATAGCTGTCTGATAACCTGCCAACACCACAGCAAAAAGCCCTCACACGTCTCTCTCGTTGCTTCTGCTTCTATTCTTCCCTCTCTCTCACACGATCTCACCTACAGCATGCACACAATCCGTGCCTGTCATTTTCACTCAGACTAACTTTACCTTAAAAAATCTTCAATAAAACTTTTACTTGCAAGAACTCCTACTTCCAACTCTCCCTTACTGATGTTTAAAGAACTCTCAATGTTAATTGATGTCTACTGAACGCAAAAGAACACAAGAGTTATCTAGTAAAATTAAGCTGTTATTTTATATAAAAGTGACTGATAACCATGACTGCCCCTGGACCCCATCTACTTTGACTGTATGAAACAGAGCAGCACTCCACTAATTTTTGAGTTCAATGGAATAAAGTATAAGTTAGGAACGTCATGAGGGCAAGTAAAAAATGAAAGAAAAAAAGGTCATTTTTTTGGGTGGACTATCACTTCAGTGAAATCATATCAAATGTAATAAATGTCTAATGAGATATATTAATATTAATAATGAATTATGAATTCTTACTAAATCAAGATCAAGGTCAGGCTGACACAACACTGATTCTCTCATTCTTGTTATCTTATTATTAATGACATCGTTATTAAGGGATTTTTTTTTCTTTTTTTTTTCAAAAGTGAAATTATTTTCAAATTGCAATCAAATCATATATGTAATTTGATCATTAGTCTATTGAAGCTTATGGAGGCAGGTTCTCTCAATGTCCCAAAGGCCCTGAAGTAAGTGCAGACAACCTGACTCGTTACACTACTCTCCTCATGGTTAAATATTCATAAAGCAGCATTTATGAATCAATAGATTATTTATAAAAACTGACTCTGAAAATTCATGTAGTTAAAGTAGTGAGTGGGTGTGTATGTGTGTGTTTATACAGTATGTCAGCATTATTTCCCTATAATATGACAAACCTTCATTTTGGGTACATACAAAATATATATTTTTAATTATTACTATAAACATTTTTTTTAAAAACATATAAAAACAGTCTGGGATATCGTTATATATATTAACTATTAACTAGCTGCTTATTAGCATGCCTATTATTAACATATTATCTGTTTATTACAGGTGCATCTCAATAAATTAGAATGTCGTGGAAAAGTTAATTTATTTCAGTAATTCAACTCAAACTGTGAAACTCATGTATTAAATAAATTCAATGCACACAGACTGAAGTAGTTTAAGTCTTTGGTTCTTTTAATTGTGATGATTTTGGCTCACATTTAACAAAAACCCACCAATTCACTATCTCAACAAATTAGAATACTTCATAAGACCAATAAAAAAAACATTTTTAGTGAATTGTTGGCCTTCTGGAAAGTATGTTCATTTACTGTACATGTACTCAGTACTTGGTAGGGGCTCCTTTTGCTTTAATTACTGCCACAATTCGGCGTGGCATGGAGGTAATCAGTTTGTGGCACTGCTGAGGAGGTATGGAAGCCCAGGTTTCTTTGACAGTAGCCTTCAGCTCATCTGCATTTTTTGGTCTCTTGTTTCTCATTTTCCTCTTGACAATACCCCATAGAGAATTCAGGTCTGGTGAGTTTGCTGGCCAGTCAAGCACACCAACACAATGGTAAATGAACTTTTCCACAACATTCTAATTTATTGAGATACACCTGTAATACTTAGAAAGCATTATTCTGCATGACCATATTCTACATTCCTAATCCTACCAATATCTAAACTTTACAACTACCTTACTAACTATTAATAAGCAGCAAATTAGGAGTTGATTGAGGCAATGATCGTAGTTAATGGTTTGTTAATAGCGAGAATTGGGCTTATAAAAACAGTTTGGGATATGGTTGTATATATTAACTATTAACTAGCTGCTTATTAGCATGCCTATTATTAACATTTTATCTGTTTATTAGTACTTAGAAGGCATTATTCTGCATGACCATATTCTACATTCCTAATCCTACCAATATCTAAACTTTACAACTACCTTACTAACTATTAATAAGCAGCAAATTAGGAGTTGACTGAGGCAATGGTCGTAGTTAATGGTTTGTTAATAGTGAGAATTGGGCCTTAAATAAAGTGTGGCCAAAAAGTTGTATTAGTCTATGGCATGTCCTCATTCAGTTGGCTACCAACGCTGTGAGATAAAGTAAGACAAAACATGATTAAATGAAAAGAAAACTACATTTAGTACTTTGCAATAAAAAAGTAAAATGTGTCTGGTGCTATAGTTTTTTTTTAGCTTGCAAAGAGAGAAGGGTTCAAATCAGGAATCACTTTTTTTTTTAACAAACCAATCAAAATTTCATCAAGGTGGACAGCCAGTGATCACCATGCAATTTAGTTTTGACATTTATATAAAACATCCTTGTGGTTCACAGGAAAAAAGGTCTTTTTAAAGCAACTCCACTGAGTGTGGGGTGGTGAATGTTGATTTCTCTTACAGAATTTTAGAAAAAACACTTTTTAAACCTGTAGCTTTTTTTTTTTCTTGAAAGTTGTTTTCAAAAAGCACTTGGCACAAAAATCTGCATGACACGTTTAAGGGACGGTAATAATCACTTACATGCATTGTGGGGACCATCCAAATTAATGACTAGGCTAGAATGCCAAAAGGTTTATGTGTGGGTTAGGTTTAGTGGTTGGGGGCAAGAAAATATCATTAACCTAGTATAACAACAACAGAAAGCCCATCATGATAGAAAGCAAATCTGAATGTGTGTTTGTGTGTAAGAGGCCGAGGAAGAAAGAGAGAGATACAGATTTGAAATGACAAACTGCTCAGTGTGAGAAGTGAATGCTGGTGCGTCATGCTGCAAATGCTGCTCTCAGATATGACAAAGTGAGTGAATTTGCAGAATTAACAGTCCTGACAGAGAAGCTTGACTTCAGAGACACTGTCAGACTGACAGGACATCGCCACAGCTCACCCTGCTGGCCACAATAAAACCCTACAACCTCGCTGCACACAAAATATCAGGACTTTCACTATAACAGCTGACACCCTCTGATATCCTAAAATCCAAAGTCATCCTAATGTCTGTAAAAGTATTATTATTCAAATGACCATACTCTTTAATTGCAGTTCTACAGAGTTCACTCCTCTTCAGCCAGTTTAAAATACAACATATCAAGCATATTTTAAGGAGTGAATATACATTAATCATTATCTCACTCACATATTCAACATGCTAGTATATTAATATCATACTGTAATGTCCAGCGTTGGTCAAGTTTTTATTACTGCACAAATAAGTACTTCGATATTAACACACATAATTGAACTCAGTACAAAAAGTTATTTCAAACATTCAGAACAAATAACCTTTCATGTCATTTCAAACACACACATGTCTATTGATTTAGTAACCCTAAACCTAACAGAAAACTTTCTGCATTTTTAGAATATTAAAAAAAATAATAATAATATATGAGAACATCCCCAAAAGGAGGTCTTGTCAGATTTAGCTTACGTCTGGCTAATAATTTGATTTATGTCTTAAAATACGTTTGGTCAGATTTAGATCTTCTAGGGATAAATTTGTCCTCAAACTAAAGCGAAGTACATACACACACACAGCTCTGTGGTCTGGATATGATTTCCATGCTTTAGGAGTTTTGGAAATTTTTGGAGGCCATGCCTGCTTAATTTCCTCTGAGGAAACACAAACCCTGACTCTAATCACCCAAACACACACAAATACGTATAGAGACAAACACACACACACACACACACACGTGTAATCACTACCTCACTGCACACAATATTATACTGTTTATCCTAAACAAACTACTAGAGAGAGTGTGAGTCAGAGCTGTGCCATAGGAGAGAAGAAAGACAAACAGAAAGAGTGATTAGTGAGTGAACAAGAAAGACAAAAGCAAAGGAAAAAGTAATATCCTGTTTGGCTGAGGAAAAAATAAATAAACACATTAAAAAAAGACGAAGACAGAAGAATACACACACATACAGAGTTTCCACAGAAGAAAACAAACCTTGATGACAGGCTTTTGTGCATTTATGATCCTTGGTGAGAATATATATTAATGGTTTAATTTTATAAATAATGAAGGAGATTTTATGTACGTGTATGTAGTTGTGTGGATGTATTTGTAGGGCAGCTAAAAGCAGGTACAAGGAGAAATTAGCACACTCATTTATCACTCGTGTTATCTGCCCTAAAGGCCAGCAACTAAACACACACACACACACGTCCTCAACACAAACTAGTTACAGGAACATCAAAAAACTTTCACACCAAACTTCGAGCCATGAGAACTCTCCATAAATCCTTGAGAGGCTTATGCATCAAGATGAACAAATTCTACAAATGTGGCTTTTCCCACTGGAAAACATTAACAGTGACAAAGTATTAAACGTTTGGTATTAAGTATTAAGCTCAACCCATTTCTCTCCTACTTTCCTTCCTTGGCACAGGAAATGTGATATTTACTATTCATATCCCTAACATACGATGCTTGATTAAAATCTTAGAAACTCAGAGTTTTAATTTAAAAAATATTATTCTATATGTGACCGTGGAGCACAAAACCAGTCATAGGGGTCAATTTTTTGAAATTGAGATTTATACATCATATGAAAGCTGAATAAATAAGCTTTCCATTGATGTATGGTTTGTTAGGATGGGACGAGGATATTTGGCCGAGATACAACTATTTGAAAATCTGGAATCTGAGGGTGCAAAGAAATTTAAATACTGAGAAAATCACTTTTAAAGTTGTCCAAATGAATTTCTTAGCAATGCATATTACTAATCAAAAATTTAGTTTTTATATATTTACGGTAGGAAATTTACAAAATATCTTCATGGAACATGATCTTTACTTAATATCCTAATGAATTTTGGCATAAAAGAAAAATCAATCATTTTGACCCATACAATGTTTTTTTGGCTATTGCTGAAAATATACCCCAGCGACTTAAGACTGGTTTTGTGGTCCAGGGTCACATATTATAATATTGATTTTGTGCATCCTCTTGATTTGAGTTCGCAGTCACAGTTTTTTGTAGTTTTGAGTTAGTTGCAAAGACCGCTCAATCAGGTTTAGTAAAGCCATTTCTGTTCACTAAAACCTAAATGAATCATTAATATGTTTAATCCACTTTTGACATAAGGCTAGGACAAGTCTGTAATTAACTAGTTCAACTGGTTAGGGAAGCTTGTATGCATGTATAGTGGGATTACCTCAAGATAAAAAACACTGAATTATCTGGAGATCATCTAGAGACCCCCACCGAACCGTATCTAATTTAATCCAAATGCACTGAATTCAGAGGTTGGAAAACACTGTCTTTGTTCTCAGGCAAGGCCATGTCTGGGTCTCCAAAGCATTTTCTCTATTTATATTCATTTCTTACCAACATGGCCTGACCAGTATATACCACTTTATAATATCCTGAATAATAACTCATTAACATGTTTCATAATACTAAACAGATCAGTAATTGATGCATTCAGATAAGACCTAAGGAGTGCTCAATATATCATTACTACATCAGTATTACAACATGTTTAATTTACAGGTAACAGTCGAGATTAGACATGCTCATCTCCACAATTTTTACATTTAGTTGAAAAAATTGCTGTCATGTATTAAACAATTAATATTTAAAAACACTAATATTTTAATAACACTGATAAAAGCAATACCTAAATTCACCTTTAATAGCACGAAGAAAATTAATTCAATAGCAAACAGAACAAATACTGCAAAATTAAACAACTTGACAGAACTTAACCATTACTACATGCTGTAAACTAAATGCAAGTGCAGCCCCCTGCAGCAACCCCACTTGCTCAAGGGCAAAGTTTTGATCTCAGTAAGTCTGCATCATGACTTACCTGAAATTAAATATCCTCCCTTTGTGTTAATACACCAGCTCATTAACCATCCGGCCGTGATCTGAGCAGAGACTTTGAGAAGGAAATATTTGGGCACCATGCTGGAAGGCTAAAAACACACTGGAGGAAATTTGATTTATCTAATCTTTTATGGTGATCAGTCAGCCTGGAGGGAAGCGGAGAGTCAAACAGTTTTGGTTGGTACAGTTCTGCGCGCAAGATTTATTGATTCTTCACTTTCAGCATACATTTAAGCCTCTGAGAAAATGTGTTCATTCGAGTTATTTGAACCAAGTGAATTATAAAGCAAAACATGAAAACAAACTTGAGGTTGCCTTCCATGAAAACATGTGTTTTAATGGGTTCACTACAGTCATGAAAAGTATGTTTATATATTACTATGGCTTTGATGTGTGCTCCAGATAATTTGCCAGCTATACTGTTGACACGATTAACATGCCGCACGCATCTTCAAATATTATTAAGTATTATTAAAAATTTATCATGTGCCAGATGTTCAAATTAAGAACATAACCACATTAAATACAAAGATTTCAGACTACAGACTCTAATCAGCAGTTACTCTTTGTGAATACAAATGACTCTGCAGGTTATGTTAAGGTAAGAGTACTATCTAGTTATACACTTAACATATATACATATATACACACATTCAAATCTGTGTTTCCCCAGCCCGTCCTTAATACAGAGAGTCCATGAAGAGTACTTAGTCCCAGCAGACCCAACATCATCTGGGTCAAAGATTGAGTGGAAAACATGTGTTCCAAAGAGAAACACAGAAAGAGAGAGAAATGATGTTCAGATGTGAGCATACAAACCTCTCACTGTGAGAGGACAGACAGATATGGATCAACTGAAACTCAATCTGAACTGCATGTATTAAATTACATAAGAGATCTAAGAGACGTCTTTTGTGACCCCCACAGCAAAATACTTTTTCTTTCTTACACACACACACAACAGTCAATTCACCAGTCAATACACTAGCACTGAGACCATTAGGAGTCATGTTATAGATTGTCAGACGTGCTGTGATTCTAGAGCTTTTTAAAATAATAATAACTGTAGAATTGAAAGAAAATACACTCACTCACTTTGGATTGATATCTGATTCACACACAAAGCAATATTACTGACCGCCTTTAAACACACACACACAGTCATCAATATTCTCTGTCAGACTATAATAACATGAAATTAAACATTTACAGCCTAAGCAGTGCCACCTCCTCGGTTCCAATGAGAAAACTAAAATTCACACTTAATATTCAGTGCAGGTAATACGTGTGATGCATTCCTCTGAGGACTACGCTCTTGTCTTTGTGCTTTCTCAGAACGTGTGGATCTGATGGAGGGAGAGAATGGGTCTTGAAGAACTTAAGCAGCAAAAAGCTGCAAGCCAAAATATGTCAGATGACATCCTAGTATGTCAAACATATGTTGTACACACAGGCACACGCACAGACGCAACTCCTATGCTTTGGTAAAGTTCGAGCATTTGAACGTCTCTGAAAACACAAATATGCACCGTTGCTGGTTTCCTCATCTATTTTTTATATCGACAAAAAAAAAAAAGAGCACAAAGGGACGAAGGGAGGTGTGAAAAAAGCTGTAATAGTTGCGGCAGGTTGAACTCTCCTGTGTACGCTCTAATACGGCACTATTTTTGCATATATTTTAACGCTGAAAATTGATCACTGGGGACCACAATGTGCTGAAAAACATGCCTACTGACCACACACACAACATAAAAATATGTTCAATAGCTATTGAATATTTTTTAAATATGTAGTTGGTCTAAAGTTAACTCATTCATAGTGATCATCAGAGACCATATGAATGCTCACAATCCAGTTCATGTTTAATTTTTTTTTATTGTTTTGGTAAAACTTTAATATAGGGACCAATTCTCACTATTAACTAGTTGCTTATTAACATTCCTATTATTAACATATTGGCTGTTTATTAGTACTTATACAGCACAGCTTGTGCATGACCATATTCTACATCATTAATCCAATACCTAAACTACTTAACAACTACCTTACTAACTATTAATAAGCAGAAAATTAGGAGTTTATTGAGGCAAAAGTCGTAGGTAATGGTTTGTTAATAGCGAGAATTAAAATAAAGTAAAAAAAAAAAGCAATTTTTGTATTAAATATTAAAGTTTGGGTTACTTGAAAATTTTTATTTTATATTAGATGTAATCGTTTTTACAGCTGAAGAATTAAAGACACGATGGACTGATTTTCTTGATAAGGAATGATTCTCACAACAATTATGGAAATTGGATTCTGAAATAATGTGTTTTGAGTTTGGAGGCCTAAATATTTTGGAAATGAAATGAGTTTTAAATTGAAAATATGAATTATTTTGTGTGAAATCCGTTCAAACAATCAACAAATGAAAAGTACATCATTTACAGATGAAGGACTCACTAAACAGCCCTCTGTGTTCGTGGGTGCAGGGCTTTGTAGATTAGTGAGCGTATTGTCCCTTTAAGAGCACAACTAGGTCGGCGGTCGCTGTGGCGTCGGCTGTGTCTGCGAGGCTAGTGATCTGATTGGTTGTGATTTGTGGGAGAGCTGATCTGATTGGTGGTGATGAGGTCTGTTTCACAGGGCCTGGCTCATGTGGGCCAGGTGTCAGAAAGCATCGTTTCCACGCCAACGCATTACAATGAGACTGGAACAAAAGGGCTGACGGTGCAACCTAGGGGGGAGGGGGTTGGGGGGACCGAGCGAAAGAATGGAGTTTAACTCCAGACTTGCCTGACATAATACTGAAAATGCAGATTAACCCCTACTTTCAAAAGTGGAGCAGAACCACAAGAGGTCAAACTTGCCTCACCTTGAATCCAGACGAAACAACCAGAAATCATCTACATGCTTCCTATCGAAAACACAGCAAAAGTACGTTTAATCTCTTTTACACATGCAATTCTTTCACACACAGTCACAAACAAACAGCTAGGCCCAAACCCCACAGAAAAAAGTAGGAAAACATCATACTTCTATCAACATTGATGCCCTAACAACAACACTGTCGCTCCTCATTACTCATTGTTCCACGTTGAAATGCACAGTTATTTGGCTGTGTACGAAGTATGAAGATGTCAGATAAGTCTTAACCATGAGGACCATTTCAGCCCACTATCACACTGAAACATTCCTGCACTGCCCCCTAATGGTTCACTCCCACACTGCAAGGCACATGTCACCTCTCCACAACAGATGGGAGAGCGTTCTTTGAAAGATTCTTTAGATATCACACATCCCATCTATACGAACTGGGATAGTCAGCTAATGCATGAAGTGACAGTGTAGAGGTAGGTGATAGTGTCATTATCCCTTAAGAGATGTCATTGACAGGGTGAAGTTTATTTACTGTACAGTGATCAAGCAGAAGATCAATATGTGTGTGCGGGTGTGCGCATTCACACAGCAAGCGGATGGTCTAATTATCTAATCGTTTCTGTTGAACGATCGCTCATCCCCAGTGTGGCATTTGGAAGACAGGCATCAGAAACTCATTTTAATGCCTATTATTAGTGCACACAATACTGAGAGTAGGAGTGCAGAAGTGAGGAAGGGAGAAGGGTGGGCGGCTCTGTGAATGTCAGATTCTCTTTTATTAACACTGGAATTTTGTAAATCTAATTGAATGTTTTCTCAGGTTGGGCTGTGGCGCTTAACTCAGTCAGCATAAACACATGCACGCACACACACATTCAATGCCGTTCAAAAGCTTGGGATCAGTAAGATATTTTATGTTTTTTAAAGAAGTTTCTTATGCTCATCAAGGCTGCATTTATATGATCAAAAATACAGATTTTCAGTTTTCTATTTTAATATACTTTAAAATATAATTTATTCCTATGAAGCAAAGCTGAATTTTCAGCATCATTACTCCAGTCTTCAGTGTCACATGATCCTTCAGGAATCATTCCAATATGCTAATTTATAAAAAGTTAAAAAGAACAGTGATTATTCAAAATATAAATTTTGTGTTAAAATATACACTACTATTCAAAAGTCTGGGGTCAGTAGATTTTTTAAAGAAAGTCATACTTTTATTCAGGAAGGATATGTTAAATGGATAAAAAGTGATAGTAAATACTTATATTGTTATAGAAAATACTTTTATTTTGAATAAATGCTGTTCACTTTAACTTTTTATTTTTTCAAAGAATTCAAGAAAATGTATCACAGGTTCCAAAAAAATGTTAAGCAGCACAACAGTTTCAACACTGATAATAAATCAGCATATAAGAATGATCATGTGACACTGAAGACTAGAGTAATGGCTGATGAAAATTCAGTGCTGCATCACAGAAATATATTACATTTTAAATATATTAAAATAGGAAACCAACATTGCAAATTGCAATAATATTTCTCAATACTGTTTTTTTCTGTACATTTGATCAAATAAATACAGCCTTGACAAGCATAAGAGACTCCATTAAAAACATTAAAAATCTTACTGATCCCAAACTTTTGAATGGCAGAGTATATATACATTTTCTTAACTTAATTACTTGATTAACTTTATTTTTATACAGTTTTTTACAAATGAGGACGTCCTCAAAAGGAGGTTTTGGCAGGTTTAGCTCACTTCTAAGTAAATATTATGTATTTTCTTTTTAATTATTGGTATTGGTCGGCATTGAGATTACCTTAGATGTCATCTAACAGATAAAGTTATTTAAAAGACAGTAATAATTAAATATTTTAAATGTATTATTTTTCATACTGTACATTATAAGGATGTGATACTTAAATTAATTTGTTACATTTAAAACGACTGATTTTAGTTTTTAGGTTTGCATTTTTTATTTATTTAGACTAAATAATATACATTTCAATATCAGCCATAACATGAAAATAATGATCAGATTATCAGTATCGGATATAATTTTTATTATCAGTGCATAATAACAGTAACAAATACTGATTCAAAATGAACACTACTATTAACAGAAACTGTAACATGAACCACGTTCTCCCATTAGTAATATCAATGCAACATGTTCAGATCAGTTACAGCCTATTTGACACTCCATCCTGCATTGATTTGCTCATATATGCATTGATTTTCTCCTCTATTCAACTCAATACCCATGTCAGGAACAGAAGCTCAAGGCATCTGATCATCATTTAGCACGCTGGGATGATTCCCATCTCCCAGAACAGTGAAAGATCCAGCACTCATATTGAACTGAAACATTCAAAGCACTTGAGTTCCCTCTTTTAACTGATTCAAAAGGGGTTTTGGTTCAGGAACAAACGTCTCTCAGCAGTAGTTATCCAGTTTCAAATACAAAACTAACAGCCTACTAACATAAATCAACACATACTCACACTCACACACACACAGACCAACTGACATACGCTAGGGACCACTGATCTCAACTACAACCGTTTAGTACTCATTCAAGGAGGATCTGAAAAACATTCAACCTTAATATAACCCTAATATTAATCTTGATTTAATTTCTTTCATTTCTCAGCAATAATGAAAGATCTCTAGCAGAATAAACAAATAAACCAACCCTCAAATATGCCAGCGGCTGTTTTTCTTCATAAGCAAGAGCATGAAAACAGTCCTGAATGGCAAGCTCTTTCATCTTGAAGAGAATGAAGAGTTTCTTATCCACGGATGATTAAGCACTAAATATAAACTGAGACAGACACTGCGACAACATTATTGTGCTGCCTTCGTGACTGCTTTTTTTTAATAATAAAAGAGCCTTTTTGCTTGACATTTCAATATTCAGGTTTTACCTTTCGGCCCGCATATTATTCAATGCATATCCACACAAGTTTAAAAATAATGAAGAATCTGTAATGATCTCTCGGTGCAACCCAAATCATTAGATCGATTCATAAAAATGTGTGTGTTGATTTGTAAAGTAGCCTGATTGTTGAATCCGGGGAGTGGAAAACCGATGATCATTCAATTAAACGTGCTGGTTACCATGTGTGTACGTGTATGTGTGTGTGTGTGTGTGTGTGTGTGTATGAAATGGGAATCAGAAGGAGTGTGTGTATGTGTCTGTGTGAATAATTATATCATGGTTGGATGCCTGTTCACTCACTGTGCAGCCAATGATGAGCTGATTAACAAGGATTTTAATTATTCACCAAAACAAGGTGCCCTTTCACACACACACACACACACACTCAAACACAACAGTAGCAGACAGACGGTGGCATCCTGTGGCGCCATGGTTCTCTGCAGGCACTGAGATGTTCTTTGTGCCCACTATTCTGTCTGGATTTATCAAATCACTGCAAGAAAATATGATGTATACATGCACATGTCACACATATGCACGCACACAGACTAAAGCGCAAGGGAACGCAGCTGGCGAATCCTCTGGTGTAACATCTGATGTAATTCGATTTTAGATGGGCTGCTGTATGGTAAAAAAATATATATTTCTGTATATCTACATGAACAATTCACTCACTTGATTCCCATCTGGGAAGTGTTGAGTAGAGATGGACTGGAGCAAATTTGTTTGTGAGAGACAACCAAATGAAATGAGCTTTGCTGAACGCTCGACTGCACATCATGGCACTACAGAGGCTGAAATCATGATCTGGTGAAGACGTCAGCAGACAAATTTTTGAGTGCAATAGTGCAGCGAGAGCAAATGCTTAGGCGGTATTCTGGTAGCGGTGAGTTTTATTAAATGATGTCTTGCTGAGCTCATCTGTTAGAAAAGATGTGCGAGTCTAAATGTGACTGAAGAGCTTCCTAAAGAGTTGTGTAAAGTTTTGGGGTGTCCAATTCTGTGGCTGTGGTTTTTGCTTCAATGCAATGTGAATGACTGGAATATAGATTCGCTAGAACAGCAGAGTTCAGTGAAACTGCTTTCAACAGCTTTTGTAACCCATGTCTAAAACTGAATGGATGACAGTTCAGTTCATGAATATATTATTTAAGGCAGATGTGATGGGAATTAAATGAAAAATAAAAACAATGTTTTCATGAATTAATCTAATTTAACATATTTAGATCATATTCACACTTTTCTCAGGGTGGGCAGAGTGGAACCAGAAACAAAAACTGCTGCTGTGATCAATTTGTTGCAGCCCTAGACAGGGTCATAACGTTTTTAATTATAAATTAAATTTTTAGGATAACAATCCAAGTGAAAAGTTGAATTGACAGATTTTTTGAAAATAATTTTTTTTTTAACGGTCAATCAAAAATATACTTAAATTTGATTCGTGACCTGGAAATAGTATACATTTTTCTTGGTTTTAAACAAATTAACTGTCTATGGTTCTCATGGAGATTTGGATCCAACTAAAATGCTATAAATCTAATGGAGAATTCCTGGAATTCATTAAATCAATGCAGAAGAGTGCATGCATTCCACTTTAACTGCCCTTCAACAAAGACATGGTGTTACAGGTGATTTCAATTTTCAATGTCTTAATTATTTAATCTAATTACATTTATTAAATGAAGTTAAAATAGTGACTCTTAAATATACTTACATTTGATTTGTGACCTAGAAATAGTATACATTTTTCATTGTTTAAAACATTAAAAAATACTTATTACATTTATGTGGTTTCAAAAAGTCTATGGAAATTTGAAACAAATTTAAATTGAGTAATTCTGTGATTAGTTGAGGTGAACCCTGAGTGAACCAAACTCATAATTAGTTGGGACCACCCTGCCCCAGATTTAATTGTAATGGATGGCATTGTTGTCTGAAATGTGGAGGTCAGAATAGGTGGGCTGGAGCAGAGCAACCAGGCATGTCTGCTGGCATGTGTAGTCACTCAACGAAAGAAAACAAGAGGAACGCAGAATGGAGCTGGTTCTTCTAAATACATGTTACTAACTCCCTGAGTCCCTGATCTTAATGGCAGAAAGAGCTCAGGGCTGTAAGTCTGAAGACAGCAGACTCGCAGATTAGTCAAGACATTCAGCCAAACACTAAAACAGATGTTACAGTGCAGGGTTTCCCAAAAGGTGGCCCATGGCCTTCATCAGGACAAAGTCAAACTGCTGGCTATGTTGTTGACTACAACTAGAACTAATCAGAGCAGGCTACTGTATATCATTAGCAACCATAAAAAGCACAACTATATAGTAGGTTTGTTGACTGTAGTACAGTTTAAATTTGTTGAACTTAATTTCAAATGAACAAGAAGCCATGTGGTGTATGTATATGTATATACATACATACATACACACACACACAAAATCTTTGTGTTCTATAGAAGTAAATTCTTATGGAGGTTTGTATGACATTACAGTGAGCAAATAAACGATGCCTTGGAAAAGGCATAACTGTTATTGATGGAGCTCTGTGGGTGGACAACACAAGGGTCTGTTAAGCAGACTAACTTCTGCACTCCCAGCACTAATAGCATTTCACTGAATTATTGATAAAGCAGTGTAGTGTGCCAAACTGTGCGAGAAAATAAAAGACACCATGGATACTGTGACATGGCTCATAAAATTTCCAGCCCATAACATCACTTCTCAACTTCTCTTCAGTCTTGCTGCAGGAAATGCAAAAGATTACAACCTTATGCTGCATATAACAATGCGTGCTGGCTTATGGGCCGAATGTCGGAGAACGAGTGTGAACTCAGAGAGACCTTTGTTCTTTTTAGGCAGCCTACTGAGTAAAAAGCCATAATTCTTTCACAGTGATTCACTGCTCTCATCTCAGTATATCTGAATGTGAATGTCTCAACCTCAATCATCTTAATTTGCAATTGGAACGCAAGAACCACAAAGTATGAAGCCGATGAAGCTTTCCAATTCCAGCTCGCCTTTCCTGTAGTTCAAACAATAGAGCACTCTGCTACAGTACATTGGTTCAATTCCCAGGAAACGCATAAACTGATAAATTGTGTACCTTGAATGCAATTTAAGTCTATTTGGATAAGAGGATCTGCCAAATGCATAAAAGTAAAGCTGGCGTGTTAGAATCAGATCCAGACAGAATCTGAAGCTGTCGTGTGAGCACTGAAAAAAAGAACAAAACACGGGACGCACACCAATGCATATGTTCATGACAAGACTGACAGAGGATTTCAAGGAGCATCAATCTCTTAAGTGAAATCCTCTGGTCTATGCAAACAGACGTTTTCCATTTCCATGGCCTGTAGACTGCTGAGGCCAAAAAGCCTGGAGGAAACATCTCTTCTTCTGGAGAATTCTTGGAATTCATTAAATCAAAGCAGAAGAGTGAGACTGGGTGCAACTTTCACTACCCTTCAACAAAGAGGGGGTTTTACAGGTGTTTTGAATGGACAGCTAGGGCTAAGAGGGTCTTTTAGGCCTGCCCTCCTCCATTTGTCAGAGATTATAAAGCTTTATGCACTCTAGACTGATGCTTCAGGTACCAGTTGCGCTGTACTGATCTCAACCATGCCAAAAACTGGACATAATAAAAATAAAACTGCACGGTCATGGAGACCCTTGTTATAAAAATGGCACGATGCAAGCTATAGAATTACCTGCTGGGTCTCTGTTTCTATACATTAATAACAATGTCCTCGAAGGCAAGAAATAAAACGCAAGGTAACCCACAGCTTGTTTGAGATTCAGTAGATTTGATCAGTCTGACTAACCTGAACAGCGAAGGCAAAAGGGAATGCAAATGGCCTTTTGCCTCATGACTGTAAGGGGAGAGGGCTTATTCTGGTATAACCCATAAGCCATTATGCTATTGACAATAACCATTAAATGAAAGATTTTATTCTGATTTTATTGTCTAAAACACTAAAATGCATATTCATTCTGAGAAGTGCTAAAAATTACATTTGCTGGTGTTAAATTATTAGTGTTTTACAGATTTTAAGAACTTTCAGTGAGCATTAAATAATTGCAAAGGTAATCTAAATGTAAAAATAAGGGTTTAATGAGTATGCACAATGAAATATCCAACAATTGAATTAAAAAAACAATTCTAATATTGACCATTATGGTACAGACTGATACAATATGCATCATGCAGTTTAAAACATCCTGTAAGTTCTGCTCTTATCTTAATCATTTATGGGTTCTCATACTGCAAAGATGATGCTATATTATTTTCATGATTCACAAAAACACACAGAGATCCAGCTTCCATCATCCATTTTTAGCATCTCTCCTTCATTGTATTTCAGGAGGATTGATTTGCAGTGTCAGCAGTGACTCACATTTCATTCTCTCAAATGGGTAAAATATGATCAAAGGGAGGGAGAATATAATACGGCCAATAGAAGATACTCTTCTGAGTAGACAATGAAATCAATTGCAGTGCGATCGAAGCTAAAATTAAGCTCTAAAGAAGGCAAAAACTGACAAGAAGATTGAAAAGAGGAGTTGATTACTTTTCATTTAATACCTGCTTTCTTTCTAAAGTGTCTTACAATACCTCAATTGTCAGGCAGGCTTCAGGAGCAACGCTGGGTTAAATGAGTTTCTGAAATGCACAATAGTGTCATCCATACCTTGGATCAAACATTGACCTTTGTGTTTCCAGCTCAGATCCTTGATTGCTAGGCAAAAACCATAGAAAGCCTTTGAAAAGAGCCTGAAACAAAGAGAAGCCTTTATATATTGACTGGTGAATGCATGTTTTTACATTAAATCAGTTGAATATTATAAGAATTTATTTAGAAAATGTTATCATGTGTAAATGCATAAGCTCAAACAAGCAGTCTCAGTCTGTACTGTTGATCATCTTAAAAGTGTGAGCTGCAAAGAAGCTGAAAATGTCATTCCCCCTCAGGTGAAGGTTACAGAGATGAAGATACTGTGCTTCTTTATTTGGAGTCAGAATGATCCCATACAAAGGAACATAAATCAGCCGTATTGACTTATAACACATGGGACTTCTAATAGACTTAACATGAATGCCTGATCATTACAACTGAGAGTGAGAGAGACAGAGAGAGATGAAGGTGAACAGAAGGACTGAGAGATGGAATGTGATCTTAATAACATGAGACAATGAGAAATATGATCTAAAGGGCCTTCAAAAAGTGCTCAGAAGTGTCATACTATAGCCCATAATAATGTTTTTAGATTTTTTTTTCAGAATAAATTAAATAATCAAGTACATTTTTTGATTTAATCATGTTCTTGATATCTTTTTGTAATCCACATATGGCAAATTTACTAAATTAAACATCAATAACATAGATACATACTATCTACATGATGTCCCACAGATCCATATTAAAACTGAGCCACTCGTGGCCTCTATTGTTGTAAGATGGTAAAACTTTAAACCACTAATACACCTAGCATTTTTGTATTTCTTTTTTTAATAAAAAAGGGTATTCAAATCTCAATATGCCCAAATTTTTAAATAACGTGCTAGACACTGCTTTCCATGCAATTGCTATGAATTGGAGTCAAGCTCGTAAAATGTCCAATCAATTATTATCAGTTATCATTTCATAAAAGCAGTTCATACAACTCATGCACTACAGAGTCTTCTGAATCGGAAGTCATTTTTGATTAACTAATCCCTTTAGAGAAAAACTAAACAACTGCATAGTGCAATCTGAGTTTAAGAGAAACAATTTTGCTAAAATAGCTTACGAAGCTCAGCCAAAAGCAGACTTGAACATCAAAAAAACGAAAAGCCTGTAAACTACAGCACATACAGTAGATGCCCTCAATTCAATCCGACAGCACTAAAGAGGGTCTGATAGAAATAAGAACAAAAAATTGCTAACTCAACAGAACTCAAAGTTGCAATTATTACCAAAAGATCATTTAAAAAAAACTGAACTTTTAGAAATGTTAAAAAAAATTAAACTCTTTTAAAATGTCTCAACCTAAGAAGAGGAAAAATGTACCAATGGATGGCAAAAAGATAAGTACAATCCAAGTACATGTGTTTGTGTATTTGGGAAACAAAGCACAAGGCCAAAAACACAGATGATGAAGATAAAATAGGATGGGTTTCCTGAAAATGGGAAAGAGGTAGTCTGAGAGATGAGTGTGGTGAGATGAAAGGTCAACATCTCTGCAAATGTCAGACAAACAAGGAATATTTTTAGAGGAGATATTCAGACAGACAGACACTGAAACAGAGACTATGATGCATTCACCCTGTATATTTTGATGCCACCGGTGCCAGTTTCAGCTATGATGTTCAGTGATTTGATGGAGAAGAACACTCTAAAGGTCATTTAGCGTAATCTGAATACAGTGGTGTTTATCTGAGATGACATCCATTTGAATACAAGATCTAGGCTGTCTTTCCTGTTTATGAATGAAAGCAGCAGCAATCAGAGGATGTTTTTTTCTCTCGTTTGGCTCATGTAATCAAGTCCATTTATGCGAGAGAATGAATCTGAGAAATGAAAGCAGCAATGTTATGACTTCCATCTTTCTCTCACACACACACACAAGCTCAGGGGGATGCAGACCGGCTAATCTTAGCAGCTTTCCTTCCAAAAAAAGAAACACAGAAACATAATCGTGATTGCTGCCACAATTGTTCCTTTCAGACAGATTGTCTCTCCTCTCATCCTTTGAATAAAATTTACTGTCATTTACTTACCTCTTGCTGTGTCCTCAAGTTATTTTCTGCTTAGGCCTATCTTGTGGTAAGACTAGAAATCTCAAGTTTCATACGCACAAATACAACCAGAAAAGAGCCATCTGAATACAGTGGTGTTTATCTGAGATGACATCCATTTGAATACAAGATCTAGGCTGTCTTTCCTGTTTATGAATGAAAGCAGCAGCAATCAGAGGATGTTTTTTTCTCTCGTTTGGCTCATGTAATCAAGTCCATTTATGCGAGAGAATGAATCTGAGAAATGAAAGCAGCAATGTTATGACTTCCATCTTTCTCTCACACACACACAAGCTCAGGGGGATGCAGACCGGCTAATCTTAGCAGCTTTCCTTCCAAAAAAAGAAACACAGAAACATAATCGTGATTGCTGCCACAATTGTTCCTTTCAGACAGATTGTCTCTCCTCTCATCCTTTGAATAAAATTTACTGTCATTTACTTACCTCTTGCTGTGTCCTCAAGTTATTTTCTGCTTAGGCCTATCTTGTGGTAAGACTAGAAATCTCAAGTTTCATACGCACAAATACAACCAGAAAAGAGCCTTTCCTTTCAGACAATTCAAAAAGAAATAAAACTCTGAAAAGACCTGTAAATGTTCCTTCAGTTCTTCGGTATCCAGATAGTTTACAGACTATTTTGTGCTCAGCATGAGACAGTGGTGTTTATCTGAGATGACATCCATTTGAATACAAGATCTAGGCTGTCTTTCCTGTTTATGAATGAAAGCAGCAGCAATCAGAGGATGTTTTTTTCTCTCGTTTGGCTCATGTAATCAAGTCCATTTATGCGAGAGAATGAATCTGAGAAATGAAAGCAGCAATGTTATGACTTCCATCTTTCTCTCACACACACACACAAGCTCAGGGGGATGCAGACCGGCTAATCTTAGCAGCTTTCCTTCCAAAAAAAGAAACACAGAAACATAATCGTGATTGCTGCCACAATTGTTCCTTTCAGACAGATTGTCTCTCCTCTCATCCTTTGAATAAAATTTACTGTCATTTACTTACCTCTTGCTGTGTCCTCTTAAGTTATTTTCTGCTTAGGCCTATCTTGTGGTAAGACTAGAAATCTCAAGTTTCATACGCACAAATACAACCAGAAAAGAGCCTTTCCTTTCAGACAATTCAAAAAGAAATAAAACTCTGAAAAGACCTGTAAATGTTCCTTCAGTTCTTCGGTATCCAGATAGTTTACAGACTATTTTGTGCTCAGCATGAGGTTCTGTCGAGCTACCTGTTGCAACCGAACTGCCACAGATGAAATAGCGCTGCCACCTAGTGATCAGTCAAATGAACTACACCTCTGAGATCCAATGCATAACATTAATGGCTTCTCACAGTAACTTAATATATGTCTTAAATCTTTTTTAAAGTAATTTTTACGAGCTACGTTTCTGGATAAACTGTCATCATGGAGTCAATACTCAAAAGAGTCAAAATTGCTTGGTTGTGGCAGGTCACAATGAGATTTTTCCCTATTAATTGATTATTGTTTATAAATTAGTGCTGTCAAATGATTAACCGCGATTAATTGCATCCAAAATAAAAGTTTTTGTTTACATAATGTGTATACTGTGTATATTTATTATGTATATAAATACAAGCACATGCATGCATATATTTAAGAAAAATATGTTATGTTTATATATTAAATACATTTATATATAAAATATAAGAATTTAAATGTATATACAGTGGGTACGGAAAGTATTCAGACCCCCTTAAATTTTTCACTCTTTGTTATATTGCAGCCATTTGCTAAAATAATTTCAGTTAATTTTTTTTCCTCATTAATGTACACACAGCACCCCATATTGACAGAAAAACACAGAATTGTTGACATTTTTGCAGATTTATTAAAAAAGAAAAACTGAAATATCACATGGTCCTAAGTATTCAGACCCTTTGCTCAGTATTTAGTAGAAGCACCCTTTTGATCTAATACAGCCATGAGTCTTTTTGGGAAAGATGCAACAAGTTTTTCACACCTGGACTTGGGGATCCTCTGCCATTCCTCCTTGCAGAGCCTCTCCAGTTCTGGCAGGTTGGATGGTAAACGTTGATGGACAGCCATTTTTAGGTCTCTCCAGAAATGCACAATTGGGTTTAAGTTAGGGCTCTGGCTGGGCCATTCAAGAACAGTCACAGAGTTGTTGTGAAGCCACTCCTTCGTTATTTTAGCTGTGTGCTTAGGGTCATTGTCTTGTTGGAAGGTAAACCTTCAGCCCAGTCTGAGGTCCTGAGCACTCTGGAGAAAGTTTTCGTCCAGGATAACCCTGTACTTGGCCGCATTCATCTTTCCCTCAATTCCAACCAGTCGTCCTGTCCCTGCAGCTGAAAAACACCCCCACAGCATGATGCTGCCACCACCATGCTTCACTGTTGGGACTGTATTGGACAGGTGATGACCAGTGCTTGGTTTTCTCCACACATACCGCTTAGAATTAAGGCCAAAAAGTTCTATCTTGGTCTCATCAGACCAGAGAATCTTATTCAGGTGTTTTTTAGCAAACTCCATGCAGGCTTTCATGTGTCTTGCACTGAGGAGAGGCTTCCGTCGGGCCACTCTGCCATAAAGCCCCAACTGGTGGAGGGCTGCAGTGATGGTTGACTTTCTACAACTTTCTCCCATCTCCCAACTGCATCTCTGGAGCTCAGCCACAGTGATCTTTGGGTTCTTCTTTACCTCTCTCACCAAGGCTCTTCGCCCCCGATAGCTCAGTTTGGCCGGACGGCCAGCTCTAGGAAGGGTTCTGGTCGTCCCAAACGTCTTCCATTTAAGGAATGGAGGCCACTGTGCTCTTGGGAACCTTAAGTGCAGCAGAAATTTTTTTGTAACCATGGCCAGATCTGTGCCTTGCCACAATTCTGTCTCTGAGCTCTTCAGGCAGTTCCTTTGACCTCATAATTCTCATTTGCTCTGACATGCACTGTGAGCTGTAAGGTCTTATATAGACAGATGTGTGACATTCCTAATCAAGTCCAATCAGTATAATCAAACACAGATGGACTCAAATGAAGGTGTAGAACCATCTCAAGGATGATCAGAAGAAATGAACAGCACCTGAGTTAAATATATGAGTGTCACAGCAAAGGATCTGAATACTTAGGACCATGTGATATCTCAGTTTTTCTTTTTTAATAAATCTGCAAAAACGTCAACAATTCTGTGTTTTTCTGTCAATATGGGGTGCTGTGTGTACATTAATGAGGAAAAAAAATTAACTTAAATGATTTTAGCAAATGGCTGCAATATAACAAAGAGTGAAAAATTTAAGGGGGTCTGAATACTTTCCGTACCCACTGTACATATAAATATTTTCAAAATATATACTGTATGTGAGTTTATTTATATATACATAATAAATATTAGGGGTGGGAATCACCAGAGGCCTCACGATACGATATTATCACGATACTTGTGTCACGATACAATATTATTGCGATTTTAAATATATTGCGATATTCTGCGATATATTGCAATTTATTAACTTTTTCCAACTTCAAATTATGTCCCCTAAAAAGAAACATTTCTCAGTTTGTTTATCTCACTTCAGTTGTATTGTTGCAGTGCAAAATGGGATTATCAAGCAGACAAACTGACCAACACTTTCATGAAAACCTGTCATAAATGTTGTATGCACCTGGCAAACTCAACTATTTGTATTACAGTCTAATCTAGTCTACCTTAATTAAATGTAAACAGGTATGCACTGCTGTGTTACTACAGGTATTTTGAACAGTGCAACTTGAAATTGTGCTAAAGAGTTGTGCAGACCCTTCAGCAATTGTGGCATTTGAAAGTAAATTACTGTTAAATTTCAATTAAATTAAATAAAACATGTAGTCTTACATCTAGGCATGCACCGAAATGAAAATTCTGGGCCGAAACGGAAACTGAAAATTCTGGATGCACTTGGCCGAAAACCGAAACTGCTTTGTAATGATTATTTATTATTTTATTAAATAATATAAATTAATTTGGTAAGACTTTTTAAATTTAACTCAATTTTAATGATACTGAATTTTAAAAAAAACACAAGCCAATAACACTTTTACTGAAAGTAACACAATAAAACTGGACCGAATTTATATTAATATTGGTAACACTTTACAATAAGGTTCATTAGTTAACTACTTTAGTTAATGAACTAAGAATGAACAATAGTTCTTCAGCATTTACTAATCTTAGTTCATGTTAATTTCAACATTTACTAATGCATTATTAAAATCAACAGTTGTGCTTGTTAACAGTTAATGCACTCTGAATTAACATGAACTAACAGTGAACAACTGTATTCTCATTAACTAACATTAAGAAAGATTAATAAATACTGTAATAAATGTATTGTTCATTGTTCGTTCATGATAGCTAATACATTAACTAACATTAACTAATGGAACCTTATTGAAAAGTGTTACTTTAATATTAAATATCAATATATTATTTTTATTCACTTCTATGTAACAAAATCAGATATAAGTTGTTGTTGTTGTTTTTTGGCTAATTATCCAAATAATGTATAGTCCTATAAAGCTATTATTATCAGAGCATATGAGCAGAGCATAGCGTCACTGAAAGTAGCCTTATTTTAGCAGTGTTGCCCAGTACAGCTGAACTAGCCTACATCATGTTACAGCACAGTAGCGCTACTGCAAACCAGAACAAGTAGGCCTATACTGCATAGAAATGTCCTGTTAGCGCGTTATTTGAGCAGACTTTGCTTTTCTGATGAGCATGAGCTGTACACGAGCGGAACGCACATTCATAGATTGGAATATTGAGCGGAGCTTCAAACCACGCAGTGACGAGGAGAGTGAAACATGCGCGCTGAACACTGCCGGGCGGGGCGCGACATATATATTATTATTATTATTATTATGTAGCCTATATTTTCAGTGCATCCCTACATCCCCTCCTTGTTTACAAATCCGAACTAAGTCCATACATCCGATTTAAACGCGGACGGGGCTTTCCTGATAACTTTCCGCGATGCCACCCTCTTTATTTTACTAACTTGTATGCTGAAGGTGACCCAGCTGACCTCACCAGAAAAAAAACTCAACACCACTATTTAGTGGATTGTAAAGAAATTGATTTTATTATTCTACCAAGTAGTATAATAATAGATCGATACTTGGCGTCCGTGTATCGATACAGTATTGCCGCGGAAAATATCGCGATACTATGCTGTATCGATTTTCCCCCCACCCCTAATAAATATACACAGTACACATACATATATTATGTAAACAAAAACTTTTAGTTTGGATGCGATTAATCACGACAGCACTATTATAAATCAAAAATAAATGTAGAAAAATGACATTTTATCAATAATAAAAGGTTAAAATACACATTATATAGTTAGATACAGTACACAGTAGATATAATGTTATGCCTCAGCTCATACTGATAAATAAAATATTGAGAAATTTGGCAGTATTATATTAATAATTATTGTTAGAAATAGTTTACCCAGGAATATATGTTCAAAATAAAATTGTACTGGCCCTAGACCTTTAAATGGAAGGAAAGAAAGAAAGATATGTCATCTGATTTTTCTTATATTTTTAGAACTACACTGTTTGATTTTAAAAGAACGTTTATGCAGTTCTTTGCCATACAACAAGAGTTCATAGTGACCACTGCTGTCAAACAGTACAAAAATGAACTTGTGTACTATAATCTTCTGAAGCCATAAACTGTGTGCAGAACAGACAGAAATTTGGGTAGTTTTTCATGGAAAATCTTACCCTACATTTTAAATTGGCCAGGGCTCACTGAGCCCAGAGGTGGAGCTGCACAATAAGGCCCAGAGGTGGAGCTGTACATCAGGACTCATTTGAAGCTAAGGAATAGCTGCACCACAGGACCCACTGAATCCAGAGGTAAAACTACACCATGGGGCCTACAGAGCCCAGAGGTTAAAAAAGCACTAAACCCACAATGCCCAGAAGCAAAAGTTGCACCATTGGGCATACTGAGCCCAGATGTGGCACTGTAGCAATGGACCCACAGAGCCCTGAGGTGGAGCTGCACCATGGGGCCCATTAAACCTGGAGGTGGAGCTGCATACAAAGCCCAGTGTGTCTGTATAATCATAACTAACTTCCTTACCAGACTGTGCTCCAGAAGGCTTAGTGGAAGAGCGTCCCAAAAATGTCTGCAGTTCATAGGATTCAGTACAGAGCCTGTCCATTTTCACTAGCTTGACTTGATAGCGTACTTTTTCACCAAGTATATTCAAAATACCATATATAACTAATCGTGACGCTGTCTTCAGAAAACAGATATTTATGTGATACTATCATGTAAAATAAATATTTATATGATTATATTTTAGAATTGTAAGGTCGCAAAAACAAAGTTACATAAGAAGCTTGTGTTTATATTTGATGAAGCTGATGGGAAAGCAGACGCTATAGTGTTGAGGAAAGATCCTCTCTAGATGTGTTTACATATCTGGTCAAAGTGAGTCTGCTTCCATCAGCTTTCATCTTGAAAACCTCCAAATTATTAGCAGACAATCAAATTCCTCCTGAGTATGTAGGTTTGTTTACCTATTGAGCAAGGATTTAATAATTGACAGATCGACAAGTTCTTCACAAAGAGAATTTCTGATGAAAATCAGACTCACAAAATGATCCCATGCATTAAGACACCTTGTCTCTATTAACTAAGAACAATACAGAGAACATTCACATCCTACTATTACAAAAAGAAACAAGAATCAAAGCTTTTATGAGTTTAAAGTTTTTATTTTGTCACTGAACACTCTGAGAACACACAACTGTGCAGTAAAAGACCCTGGACTTGAAATAAACCAATTATAATTGTACTGCTTACCTTAACGAAACCATTCATTATGGAAGGAAATCCAGAGATATGTCAGTTCAGATGCATGTACAGGACAGAAAGTCTCATCATCAATGTTGTTTATTCTGATGCTGATCTTGCTGATGTCCTAAAGTGGTCTTGGATGAGTTCAACCTAAAGGCAGCCATATCACCCTGTAGCCCAAGACTGGTTGCCCACTGAGGCTAAGCAGGGCTGAGCCTGGTCAGTACCTGGATGGGAGACCTCCTGGGAAAACTAGGTTGCTGCTGGAAGAGGTGTTAGTGAGGCCAGCAGGGGGTGCTCACCCTGTGGTCTGTGTGGGTCCTAATGCCCCAGTATAATGATGGGGACACTGTACTGTCAACAAGCACCGTCCTTCGAATGAGACATTAAACTGAGATCCTGACTCTCTGTGGTCATTAAAAATCCCAGGATGTCTTTCAAAAAAGAGTAGAGGTGTGACCTCAGCATCCTGGCCAAATTTTCCCATTGGCCTCTGATCATCATGGCCTCCTAACAATCCCCATATCTGCTGATTGGCTTCATCACTCTGTCTCCTCTCCATGAATAAGCTGGTGTGTGTTCTGGTGCACTATGGCTGCCGTTGCATCATCCAGGTGGATGCTGCACACTGGTGGTGGATGAGGAGATACCCCTTCACAATGTAAAGCACTTTGAGTGCCTAGAGAAGCGCTATATAAATGTAATGAATTTTTTTTTTAATAAAGATGTGAAAACATTACCAGCAGATTACAAAAGAATAGGGCCAACAGTGACGGTTTTAGATTAATTGAGTAAAAAGAAAAAGAGTCAGAAAGACAGTATGACCTCCACTGCTTTTTAATTGCTTTCAATTCTTTTCTTACTTGTTTATTCAAGGTGTTGAAATGTGCACAGGGGTGCAACTGCACATTTGCTGAGGGGTATGCAAGATCATTGTTGATGCCCCCTGTGTATTGCATCCCCTAACACTAACCCTCACAGAAAACTTGATGTGATTTACTCACACATCCAGTTGTTTCTGATAACATGTTTGACTGCAAACCGCAAGACATAACATGCTTGTCTACATTAAGATTAACCTCATCAAGGATGGAGGAAAAAAAAGTGACAAAGATGCGACCCTTTCCCCATTTTTGAAAGTGTGCTGTAAAACACCCCTGATTACTGCTGACCCCAGGCAGCAAAACACATTTAAAAAATGTTTTTTTAAACATCACAAATAATATTGCTCACTTTTAGTTTAGCAGTTTTAGAAAGATTTGTGGCATTTTTAATTAATTTGCCTCAAAATTATTAATATTTTTGTATATTTTATATAATATGGGGACATTGTATGTATAATTCACTTTAAAGAAGATCTGCATTTTTTTTTGTTTTTATTCATGGAGACAATTCATAGCAAATGTGCCATACTTAGGTGTAAGATTTATGCCACCTGGTGGAAAACAAACACTTTTAAAATGAAAATTACATATTACCATTATAACCAGTAGATGGCTGCAGAGGATCACTCATTTGCTCACTTTGCCATTTCCACTCTCTGATATAGTTTTTTTTTCACATGTTTTGTTTCTGGATTTATATTTAGACATCATAAAATCAGTATTATAACAGATATTATAACAGAACTGATCTATTTTGAATTAAAAATGGTGATTTGCAGTGAAAGGTGACTAATTTTCATCCCTATTAACAATCTCCTCAGTTTCTCTTGAATGGAAATCAAAAGGTCATTCAGACACCAAGACTTTTTCATTTTTTGAGAGATTGAGATACTCGGAAATTAATTGATATTAACCTGAATAACTTAGCCCTCTCAGGCAACAACGTTAAATGATGATTGATTTAATGGATTTCAATAAATAAAAATTATAGATTAAGTTTACCAATCTTTGTTTGTTCACTTGGACATTGCTGTCCTCATTTTAATGCATTGCTTTTCATTTTCACTTTGTTTTTTTCTGATCTGCGAGGAGGAACTTTTCCCTCCTCTGTTTATTCTGGTAACGTGACTGTGCCTCGAAAGGTGAGCGGCTAATATGTGCTCATTTGATTTGAAAATATATATTTGAACTCATGCTGTACCCACATTAGACAAGTGGTTCGGAAAATGGATGGATGGATAAGATTGATTGAAAGATTAGTTGCAGGCGCCGTCTTCTGGCGAGCTGATATTCTGGAAAATAACACTCCTGCTTGTGTGAAATTTGTTTGTGTTCACAAAATCAAACTGATGCAATGATGATGCAAGACGCACAGCCGAAGTAGCACGTCCAACTCAAAAAGAACCAAATTAGCCATTTTAACCAACTGTCGAAGTTTGCCGAGGATTCTGATGAGTGAGTTGACGATACAGTACAAGCCTGAGGCACCTAGGCTACTGGAAATATGCTAATTCTAATTATGATTACTGTTATTAATTAACATTTTATTAAAACTTAATAATAATAATTTATGCATTTAGCAGAGGCTTTTATCCAAAGCGACTTACAGTGCATTCAGGCTATACATTTTTTACCAGTATGTGTGTTCCCTGGGAATCGAACCCACGACCTTTTGCGCTGCTAACGCAATGCTCTGGGTAGATGTACAGTGTAGATGTAAATAAATGTTGCTATAGTTTATTGTGCATGCAGATTATATTTTTAGTTGTTTAAGCGAAATCAAGGAGTTTATAGGTTTATTCTTACTTTATACATGTAGGACATATCCGTGTTTGTGCATCAATATCTGTAATGTGTGCTGTAGGTGCAAAACTTTCAGGTATCTTATCTACTTATCTTATCTGACAAAAAGGATCAGCAAATGAAACTGTGACAACAAACACAATTAACTTACACGAATGAAAAGCAACAATTAGCAATACACAAATAACTTTTTATTTGAATGTTCAATATGTGTTGACACAAATGACATTATTTGAATGTTTCATCGATACAACATGGCACTGAGTTGTAAAGAGAAGGGTAGCGACATAATTGCTTGATGACGTCAGGAACCGATGACTCGGTTTGTTGAACTGGTTCAATGGACCGAACTATCCAAAAAGAACCGGTTTGCGGAAATGAATTTGGCTTTGCATCACCAATCTTGAATTTTAGGGGCCATTTTTATTCTTTTTGGTGACATTTTCGAGTTTGACCTCGCATGACACTACCTACACCAACACCAGACTAGCTTGCTTGTTGGTAAGCTAGAGGGTGATAGCTCAAGTGAACCTGGTTGTATTTAGATATTTTATTACTACCCTTAAATTAACCATGGTTTTAGTATAGTAAAAGTGTAGTAACCATGTTTTTTTGGCGTATTCATTACCATTTGTATAACCATAGTTTTACAACAAATACCATGGTTAAACTCAGGGTTCCCACTCTAAGCCAAAAGTCAATTCCTTATCAACTTATATAAACTTTTACATGCCTTTCACTGACTAAAAAGCTGAATTTCCATGACCTATAATGAACGGAAAAACAGGCAGCTGTTGTGCTGTGCACTGAGCAGACAAAAACCAGCAACAGAGAGTATTTTAAATCCATTGATTTGCAAGCTTTATTTACTTGTTCACACTCACAGATGTTTTAGTACAAAACTAAGTTAAAGACAGTTAGTTACAGTTACTGTTACTTTTTTTTACTCGTTAAATGCACTTTTAGATTTTTCTGTACTATTTCTACAGAAATTAATTTATGCTTTTTATGCTTTCAGGGGTTAAAAGCTCTGAAGGATTTTCTGTTTGTCATCAAGTTCATCATTCAGTCTTTTTATTTCTTCACATTTACCTAGTTTTTGCTTTTCTGTCATCTACTTTTAATACCCAGTCTTTGAAGTGGTCATTTTGTAGCCACAAGTCTTGAAATGTACATTTTCCTGGCATGTTTGCCTTAGTTAACAGGTACAGCCTGGTGACTGCATTTGACTTAAGTGATTGCCAGTTGACGAGCCGGAAAGGGAATAAAATGGCGCTGAAAAATATAACAATAGGCGAAACGCGTGAAACAATGCGATGAAAAAAATACAATATAGAAAAATTACATTTTGATAAATGGAAAATAAAATTTAAAGCAACAAACAAAAATCCCTGATATTCCATGACTTGGACTAAAAATATATATATAAAATTCCCTGACTTTCAATGTCTGGAATAGACCTTTTAAAATTCCATGATATTCCAGAAATTCCATGACCCGTGGGAACCCTATAAACTTGTTAGTCTAGCAAAACCATGGTTAATTTGTACCTATCACGGTTTAACTATAGTAACTATAGTTAACTATGGTTCATTTACATAAGGTTAGTGGTTTAATTTCATATCAGTGACAAACAGTGCCGATGTTTATGGTAAACACGATAGTTACCTGGCTGTTACCATCAAGGCAGGTCAAGGAGACGTGGATACTCGATTTGCGTGCGCGGTTTTCTGCTTCTTTCTGTAACAGTCTTTGCGAGATCTCACGAGACGTGTTGTGGAGAACGTGATATCCTTATTGAATTGAATCAACACTTTGTTGTTGTTGTTGTTAAGTTTAGGGGGCAAATACTGTCATTCAGTCCACAAGTTGACACAGTAAAAACATAAAATGTTAAGTTGAATGAACAAATTCAGAAACTGCAAGTTGTGTCAACTTTCAAAAATTCATTGAAACAACTAAACTGGGGAAGTCGTGGCCTAATGGTTAGAGAGTCGGACTCGTAACCCAAAGGTTGCGGGTTCAAGTCTCGTACTGGCAGGGATTGTAGGTGGGGGGAGTGAATGTACAGTGCTCTCTCTCCCACTTTCAATACCACGACTGAGTTGCCCTTGAACAAGGCACCAACCGAACCACCAACTGCTTCCGCTGCAGCAAAAATGGCTGCCCACTGCTCCGGGTGTATGCTGTGTGTGTGCACTTTGGATGGGATAAATGCAGAGCACTAATTCTGAGTGTGGGTCACCATACTTGGCCACATGTCATGTCACTGTTTTTTAAACTGCAAAATAATTTTTTACAGTGTAGCAGTGCATGGTGTCTATGAAAATCGTCAAAAGAAGGGGAGAGGCTTGTGCTGTCTCGCAGAATTTGGACTTAAATGCAGTTGTCGGGCACACAAGAATTAATGCCATGGGCCAAACTTATAGGCTATTAAAACTAAAATATAAAATTTAAAAATGTTTTAAAAAGGGGGGGGGGGGGCACATATCTACTCATAGACTAAAAGGGCAGGTGCTTGAGCACCACTTGGGGTCTATCTTTGTGCGTTCCTGATGATGCCCTTTTAATGATAATGAAAAAACACTTGCTCACACAAGACACATTCATGCTCACTGATTTATAAACGACATTACAGCTACTAAAAAGAAATGTACAAATGAAAAAAAAAATCAAGCATAATTTATTTAACTGATCATATAAAGCAATTAAACCCTGCAGCTAAATCATTCGTTATCTCATAGGTACTAAGAGGAATATGTGTGTCAGCTTTAAGGGTTTAGGCTTATACTTTTTTAGTTCAAATATCACAGATAATGTCATAGTCTTTCTTTGCTGATGTCTGTCTGGCTGTAGTGACAAAGATAGGCTGTTCCCAGTCTACGATCAAACAGGAGGCTTACAAATGAAAGCTGCTTTAGACAGAACCATCTAAATTACAAACATGAAGAAACTCATGTATATTGGGCAGTAAAAATCCTCTTGTCCCATATGTGTTTGTTTATGTTATACAGAGCATTTGTTTTCAACCATAAATTCACAATGTAAAATTTAAGGTAGGGAGCAATTCCTCTGAGAATCAAAGGAAATTAAAAACAAGCCCACATACAACACAAATCAATTCTGCTAGCGACTTTGTGTTTGTGTCTGAGGAAGACATGTCGTCTGAGAGAGTTTATTTGTGTTCAGACAGACAGGAAGAGGTTATAGGCCTATGTTGCGTCTGTGAGGTTTTTATTTGATGTCTGATATATTGTGTTTTATATATCTAAATCTATTAATTGTGTATCAGAGAAGCACAGTGTGACTGTGTGTTTGAGCATGGATGTCAGATTACAACTCTCAAGGCCATAACTACAAAAAGCCTCTTTGAGGTGCCTGCACCAGCAGAGTAGGCCTGACAGTCATTGAGAAGAATGTGAATGCTAACAGATACATTTCTACAGCTATTGCTGACTGTAACATGCAGCTTTTTCCTCTGGCTTTTTGTGTTAATTTCTTAATTCTGATTCGCTTTAAAAACACTCTTCATTACAGGCTACATTGCTAGACACAGATATTATGATCTCCCTTAGGCTTTCTCCAAACCCATTAAAATGGAAGACTGAGAGTGAAATTCATTATAATGTTTATACTTTACGCAGAAATCCGGCTTCAGTACTAATCACTGAAATACAGTTAATCCCTTAATTGTGATCATGTGTTTTACATTATGATGGCCACTAGAGGGCATGTTGAGATCATAATTTCTAAAGTCTCCACTGATGGTTCAGACATCAAAGGATACAGCTGCTAAATGTCATACAATCTGATAAAATGTAATTAACTGGCACTGACTTTTCGCTTTCAAATGAAAGCGTAAAATTCAGTTACAGAGCTTTTCCTGAGCTCTAAATTTCCAAAGATCATTGGAAATTGTGTCAAAATGTCCTAAAGCTGCAGGAGCAAAGAGTTTGTTGTTGTTGTTGTTGCGTGAATAGCCGTGGTAACTGGTTATATAGAAAAAAAAGCAGTGTAAACGCTGTAAATTTGTGATGCCTGAAGAAGATAACAGTTTGGGAGCCGGTCAATAAAATGGTAGGCTTTGGTAGAAAATGACAGAATTGTTATTTTGGGCTGAAATAATAAAATCTTTAGAGGGATCCATCCTCCTCTCCTCTGTGTGTCCGTCATACACATCTGACTGTACTCAGTCTCTACCCTGGGAATTTCATCTTTGTCTGTCTGCCATGAAGTAAACTTCTACCCACTGACAGTCTCCACACACACACACACACACACACCAGGACACCGATTACTGCAGTAATGTTACAGCCTGAGGTGAAAAAAATCAGGTTAAACTCAGATACACGCACAGTACAGCAGGTAGACTGAAGTAACTGATCCCTAATCCAGCACACACCTCAACACTGACTATAAAAATGAAACATATTCAATTAAATTAACACTTTTGTTTAGCAAAGATGCATTAAATTTATTAAAAGTGACTTGACACTATAGCTGTGCTATAGATGATAGAATGGAATAGAATAGAATGAGATGCAGGGATGTACTAGGATGGAGGTGGTAACAAATAAATATAAGGTTATTGCACATTTTTATTGCATAATGTGGGGAACATTTAACTGTTAATTATGTAGATTGCCTGGGGGAAGAAACTGCTCTTGTGCCTGGCTGTCCTGGTATTTGGGGCTCTGTAGCGCCGGCCAGATGGCACAAGTTTAAAAAGGGTATATGTGAGGGATCCAGAGTGATTTTCTGAGCCCTTTTCCTCACTCTGGATGTATACAGTTCTTTTCCCACTTCAGATCCTGGGAAATGATGGATCCCAGGAACTTGAATGTCTCCACTGCAGCCACAGTGCTGTCTATGATGGTGAGTGGGGAGAGTGCAGGGGAGTTTCTCCTGAAGTCCACTATCATCTGGTGTCACACCATCTGGGCCTGGTGCCTTTCTTCACTTGTTCTTTCTGAAGACCTGGCGCACATCATCTTCACTGATCTAAAGTGCAGGAGTGGGGTAGAGGGGGGTTACAGCAGGTGTTAACGGTTGTGTAGAGAGATGGTCAGAATGGGTGTGGGGGGTTTCAAATCTACAATAACTCATTCAGGTCTTCAGCAAGTTGTTGATTCGCCTCAGTGATGGGAGATGGTGTCTTGTAGATGGTGATGGCTTTCAGACCTTTCCACACTGAAGCTGAGTCATTGGAAGTTAACTGATCTTCCAACATTTTAGCGTAGGTCCTTTTAGCCACTCTAATCTCCTTTTTCAGTGTGTTCCTGGCCTGATTGTACAAGACCCTGTCTCCATTTCTGTAGGCATTCTCTTTGGCTTGATGAAGATTTGCTGTAAACTAGGGATGCACGATATATCGGCCACCATATCGGTATCGGCCCATATCGGCTCATTTTTTCTGTTATCGGTATCGGCCTGATAAGAAAATTTGGCCGATATCTTAAAGCCGATAAATAATGCATTATTTCCTTCAGAGACACTTCAGATGCGCGCTGTTCGTTTGCAGCCTTTTGTGCAATTGTACATTGTAATATTGTGTTTATTTGATGTATATCTGATTTATCTCATATAGAATGCGTTTGGTTAAGTTAAAAGAGCGCTTCAGTTTACCAGTGATCATCTTTAGCTCAGCACACGCAGCCCAAACAGCAGTGCACAACATTAATAACTATGATTGGGAATGTCATGTATATAACATTCTAATGAGAACATTATTATAATAAAACGTTGTGAATTCTTTGGGTTTAGTTGCCGTGTTTCAGCGCGTTGTTATGGGAAGAGCGCATCCACAACAGGATCACACATTCTGACTATAGCACGCAATAACTGCATAATTTTGTACATATATAAGTTGTAATATTATGTTTATGTTGTATTAATATTAATCTCAGGATGCATTTCCTTGAGTTAAATAAGCTGCCAGCAAAACGCTTCAGTTTACCATGTTCATTCAGCTCTTCAGCTTCAGCACGCGCAGCTCAACGGCTGCTATTTAAAACAGTGGTATTAATTTGTTACTTTTTCAAAATCATTGATACATTATTAATAACAACAACCACTTGTATTGTTCTCTTATTATTTTCATCAACAATATGGTTTAGTAATTAAAATCATTTAATTATTGTCCGTGCAGAGGCTATTCCGTTTTATTGATCTATGGCGCATTCATTTTGATTCTTTACACGTGTAATGATGTCCAGTGACTTGTTTGCATTATTTATGCATTATTTTATTTATTTGTAAGACTTTTTTATGACTAAATTTGGTAATGGGAGAGTAAAAATATTTTTAAAACGTACACCGTTCAAACTAGGCTGCTTATGTTGAAGTGTTTGGGATGTGGCTTTTAATGATGAGACCTTTTTTGTAATCAGGCTCTCAAAAAGTATATAACAATTTGGATATAGATTTATCGGCCAACATATCGGTTATCGGCTTTCAAAAATAAAGGGTTTCAAATCTACAATAACTCATTCAGGTCTTCAGCAAGTTGTTGATTCGCCTCAGTGATGGGAGATGGTGTCTTGTAGATGGTGATGGCTTTCAGACCTTTCCACACTGAAGCTGAGTCATTGGAAGTTAACTGATCTTCCAACATTTTAGCGTAGGTCCTTTTAGCCACTCTAATCTCCTTTTTCAGTGTGTTCCTGGCCTGATTGTACAAGACCCTGTCTCCATTTCTGTAGGCATTCTCTTTGGCTTGATGAAGATTTGCTGTAAACTAGGGATGCACGATATATCGGCCACCATATCGGTATCGGCCCATATCGGCTCATTTTTTCTGTTATCGGTATCGGCCTGATAAGAAAATTTGGCCGATATCTTAAAGCCGATAAATAATGCATTATTTCCTTCAGAGACACTTCAGATGAGCGCTGTTCGTTTGCAGCCTTTTGTGCAATTGTACATTGTAATATTGTGTTTATTTGATGTATATCTGATTTATCTCATATAGAATGCGTTTGGTTAAGTTAAAAGAGAGCTTCAGTTTACCGGTGATCGTCTTTAGCTCAGCGCACGCAGCTCAAACAGCAGTGCACAACATTAATAACTATGATTGGGAATGTCGTGTATATAACATTCTAATGAGAACATTATTATAATAAAACGTTGTGAATTCTTTGGGTTTAGTTGCCGTGTTTCAGCGCGTTGTTATGGGAAGAGCACATCCACAACAGGATCACACATTCTGACTATAGCATGCATATAGTAATATAGCATGCATATAATAACTGCGTCATTTTGTACATATATAAGTTGTAATATTATGTTTATGTTGTATTAATATTAATCTCAGGATGCATTTCCTTGAGTTAAATAAGCTGCCAGCAAAACGCTTCAGTTTACCGTGTTCATTCAGCTCTTCAGCTTCAGCACGCGCAGCTCAACGGCTGCTGTTTAAAACAGTGGTATTAATTTGTTACTTTTTCAAAATCATTGATATATTATTAATAACAACAACCACTTGTATTTTTCTCTTATTATTTTCATCAACAATATGGTTTAGTAATTAAAATCATTTAATTATTGTCCGTGCAGAGGCTATTCCGTTTTATTGATCTATGGCGCATTCATTTTGATTCTTTACACGTGTAATGATGTCCAGTGACTTGTTTGCATTATTTATGCATAATTTTATTTATTTGTAAGACTTTTTTATGACTAAATTTGGTAATGGGAGAGTAAAATTATTTTTTAAACGTACACCGTTCAAACTAGGCTGCTTATGTTGAAGTGTTCGGGATGTGGTTTTTAATGATGAGACCTTTTTTGTAATCAGGCTCTCAAAAAGTATATAACAATTTGGATATAGATTTATCGGCCAACATATCGGTTATCGGCTTTCAAAAATAAAGAATAATCGGTTATCGGTATCGGCCAAAATTTTCATATCGGTGCATCCCTACTGTAAACCATGGCTTATCATTGTTGAATGATACAATTCTGAATTAAAGAAATGTACATTTGCTCAGAATTAAAGCAATATACGTATATATTGAGCTACTAGCTCTCAGAAACACACATCTTTCCCTTAAACCAAAGAACAATTTCTCGCCCTGTCAACACCCATACCGTCCCGCATCAACATGCTTATATCTGCACTAACACCTACAACCCCCATCAATAACACACACACACACACACACACACACACATACACACATCACTATCAGCATGAACTTGAGGACTTCCTTTAAACTTTAAAAAATACCTTGAAATTCATGAAGATACTCATACTCCACCTCTCTAACCCTCACACACATATAGCCCGGACTTCAATGATTCATGTCACACGCTGTGATAAATCCACATCTGCTTTCAATACACAGGCACTATAGAGAACCCTTTAGGGACTTAAATTACTAGCTGTTTTTTAATTAAAAGTTAACAGGGCAAAGACAATAAGACACATTCTGACTGGAGGAGCCGTGGGACAGCAGGAGCGAGTGTGTATTAATCTGACTCGCTGCAGCGTCCACTACTGAAAAAGTTCTTGTGGCCTCCCGGTGTCTTGTGTTGGCAGCTCTCCCGAGCCCATGAGGAGAGACAGGCTGGACCGATGCGTGCTCTGCAGCGTGATGTGGAGCGTTTGATCGTGAGATTGTCTTGAGGAGCCATGTGTCAGATTCATTAAACAAATCAAGGATACAAATTGAAACGCCGGCCCACAGAAGCTGCTGCAGTCTGTTTAAAATGTAGTTCCTTGCAGTTTGTAATTTATTGCGGGATCTTAGCAAGACACCCTTGAAACTGATTAAAATTATCACACATTAACCTTTACCCACATGCAGGCCTGTAGAATCTCCTACAGGGAGATTAGCCTGTTATATTCATGTTGCATATCCCACTGGGTTAATGCTTGGAACAATTTGAATATAGGCCTGTGTATTGTTTACTAGCACAGGAAGTGTACACACACTCTCTCATAAAAGTGATTATTTTCTATTTGTGAACCGAATTCACACCTGACGACATGACAAGTCAAAAGGTCTAAAGTAATTACACAAGATCTACTAAATTAAATAGGCCTATCACATCACATTAAAATGTCATCATGGTTTAGCTGTCATTAACAACATACAAACATAACTTATTATGGTTAGGGTTAGGGTTAGGGTTAAGGCATATCAAATTATGTACTGTAGAAATTGCATTTTGAACATTTTTGGAATAAAATGGCTGACTCGCAAGGCAAATTTTATAACTGCCATTTTATGTGTCATAACACACAATTAAACAATTTACACTCTCTGCATAAATTGACAAAATTACAGCTTAAAGGCACAATATGTAATTTTCGCCACTTGAGGGCACGCATTCAAAATAAACAAAGAAGCAAAGGCATAGTTTGATGACGCTGTGACTGAGTGTGGAATCATGGGAGTTGTCGTCTTCATCCCCACAGCTGATGCAATCCGACGGGACTCGGGCAGAAATCATGTTCATGGATGAGCTAATGATTTATTAATGTAGTAGAATGAAGCAGGGTGAGGCTGAAAGCCGCCGAAGCGAAACGAGGCCGCTGAACGAGCGTGACACACGGCTCGAAAGCAGCGGAGCTTTTATTATGCCACAGTCGACCGCTTCCGCTCCTTCCGGTCGTGCGTATGTGGGGAAAAAAAGCAGCGCTGTTTTATCATACTAGATACGTTTGAAAGTTCTGTTATAATGCTACTCTGTGCAGTCATCACCGGTCTATTAAAACGCACAACATACTAAAGCGTCTTTGGTGTTTCCATGTTTTCTACAAAACAAAAACAGAACAGAAATCGAGGGGTTATGACGTTATGATGATTAGCAGGCGACACAATGACACTATGGACACGGTTCGTGTCACGAGTTAAAATTGCGTATTTCTCTGGATTTAAACATTCTTCGAAACATTTGGGATAATGTAAGTACACAAGTCAGCAAAATATATAACACTGTTCTAGTGGTTTTTGGATATTTTAATAAAAAAATCTTACATATTGTACCTTTAACTGGAAATTATCTAGAAAAACATTGCTCACAAGTGACAATTACCTCAATTTCTCTTTGTTTTCTTTAAGTTTCTTTGTTTCAAACACACACTGAAATATTTTGATATAAAATAAATATAACACAAAAACAAAAAGAAATTATAGATAAATATATAAATAATAGATAAATAATTTAAAGACAAAAAATATCTAAATGATTTGTTATAAAGTTTGCTCTCTCAGGTATGTTCCTAGATGAGGGAACACTTACACGTTCCTGCTCTTAAAGATTTTAATCTTTTATGTGACTTTTCCAGGCCTGTACAGTAAATTACAAAATATTTATTTAATTCCATATATTTGCAGGTTATACAGTTTTATGCAAAAGTTTGGTAATTATCATAATTTCAATTTATAATCTGCTAGGCTTTCGAAGTTGCAACTTCATTTGGATATAATTTATAGCTTATGGATACATTAACATTTAAATTCTGAAATAACATTTATTGAATCAACAGAAACAATGCAATGGGAATCACAACAAAAACAGACAGGTGCAAATATTTGGGCACCCCAATGGAATAATCACATCAGTATTTAGTAGAGTCACCTTATGCTGAAATAACGGCCTGTGGACGCTTCTTATAGCCACTGATAAGTCCCTGAATTCTGACTGCAGGTATTCTGACTATTCTTCCTTGCAAAATGTCTGCCGGTTTGATGGCTGCCGAGTGTGGACAGCCTGCTTCAAGTCAATCCATAGATGTTTGATGATATTCAAGTCTGGGGACTGCGATGGCCATTCTAGAACATTGTATCTGTGCCTGTGCATGAATTCCTTGGTAGATTTGGAGCAATGCTTTAGGTCACTGTCCTGCTGAAACAACCAACCCCGGTAACTTCAACTTCTTGACTGATTCTTGAACATTGTTCTTAAGAATCTGCTGATACTGGGTGGAATCCATGCAACTCTCAACTCTGATAAGGTTTCTAGTACCTGTGCCTGGCTGCCACACAGCCCCATAGCATGATGGACCCTACACCAAATTGAACAGTGGGGAGCAGGTTCTTCTTTTCCGCCATGCAAAGCGCCTCTGGTGGTGACCAGATAACTCTATCTTAGTTTAATCAGTCGACAGCACATTATTCCAAAATAATTCAGGCTTGTCCAGATGAGCCTTTTCATACCTCAAACGACTCTGCTTGTTGGCAGTACCATGAAAAGGCCTTTTCTGCATCACCCTTCCATTGAGCTGTTGCTTGTGCAAAAAGCGCTGGATTGTGGAATGATGTACAATGACATTATCAGCAGCGAGATGTTCTTGGAACTCTTTGGAGGTGGTCTGTGGTTTGTCTGTGACCATTCTTCGCTGTTGCCTTTCAGATATTTTTTTTTTCAGCCTACCACATCTTTCCTTGACAAGGACTGTTCCTGTGGCCTTCTATTTTGTAACTATATTTCTGACTGTGGGGACAGAGACCTTAAACCTTTGTGTAAATGTTTGTATCCTTCTCCTAATTCATATTGACAAATTATCCTAGTTTTTAGTTCATTAGGGAGTTCTTTTGAGGTTCCCATGTTGCTACTTTCCAGTAGAGAATCAAGGAGAAGCACAACTAGCAATTAGCTACCTTAAATATCATTTCCCATGATGGGTTGCTCCTTAGTTTGCAGTGTTAAGGTTCACTGAGCCAATCAAATCAATATTGTGATGTAATTAAACAGCAATAAGAGACTACAGGTATTAAAATCAACACAATTGAAAGGGTGCCCAAACTTTTGCACAGCCTATTTTTCACATTTCACTTTATTTCATACAACACAGTACTGCTACACTAAAAATGTCTGTCTGAAAAACATCACATTATGCAGCTTTCTCTAGAAACTGAATGGCATATCACTATAATATTTTCTTATAAAGAAATAGCTCATTATTATGCAGCCTCAGAGGGGTGCCCAAACTTTTGCATAAAACTGT